>NC_079409.1:6084736-6339736 GCF_029220125.1 Pseudoliparis swirei
GAGAATCTGCGCTGCATTTCCTCTGATTCTGCATCTCGGGTTTCACTCCCGTCCAATGAGAAGCCCCCGAGGTCTTAATGAGCAGCGTCTCCGCCCGGCAGCTCCAGAAACACCGACATAAGCAACTTCAGAAAAGACCCTCACCACAGTGCAACTAGTCTGTGGTCACTTCATCAAGCCGCCGCCGCCTCCTCCTCCTCCTCCTCCTCCTGTTCCAGCCCCAAACCCCCCGACCTCGGCTTTTCTATGATCGGTTACTTGAGCCGGAGCCCAATGAAACTGTCCGTGCTCCCCCGAGCCGGAGGGCCGCGGTCCAAATGAGTTGCACGGCTGCAGAGCACGTGGGGCCTGAAAGCAACGTTATATAAGCCTGTGTGTGTGTGTGTGTGTGTGTGTGGGGGGGGGGGGGTCACCTTGTTCTTAAATCCCTTTTGCCCTCTTTGTCTTTTTCTTCGCGCAGATAAAATAAAAAAGAGAGAGAAAGCTTGGGGCGTCGACAAAGGTCTTTATTTGTTTTTATTTCCATCTTATTAAGCTGATTTAATGTGTGCGGTCGGTGGATGAACAGCATTTCAGTCACTCGTAATATTTTACACGTAAATAAAAACGAGTGTAACGGAGAAAGAAGTCGACACATGAGGAACAAAGAGTTCCACCACATGAGGATGGAGAGAGCCACAAAAACAAGAGGAAGAAGAAGAAGAACGATGCTCCCAGACATGCGAGTGGTCTCCACCACAAGATAACCTCAGCCCTCCACCAGGACTCAGGACTCAGGACTCGTATCGTACAGGCTGCTGCTGTATCGACACAGAGACGAGACCAACAGTTGAAGGGGCAAGATAAGACAAGACAAGACAAGACTAGACCAAGTCAACATCAACACCAATACCAAGACAAGACCAAGAAAAAAAAGACCAAGACCGTATACATATATATATATATATATAAATATAAATATATATAAATATAAATATATATATATATAAATATATATATATGTATAAATATATACATATCTATATAAATAAATATATACATATCTATATAAATATATATATAAATAAATAAATATATATATAAATATGTATATAAATATATATATACATAAATAAATATATATATATATATATATATAATATATATATATATATAAATATATATATATAAATATATATATAAATATATATCAATGTAAATATATATATAAATAAATATATATATATATATAAATACACGCTGCAGAGCTTAACATAACACGGAGACCTGCAGTAACACACATGTGTGGCACTCGTGTATGAACTTGTCAAGAAAGAGTACGGCCTTCCAAAGACAACATGCAGGGAACTGTGGGTACGACATGTCGGGAGTTACCATGAATACAAATAGAGATGTTCAGGCCCTGGGGGGGGGTCTTCCCTCAGTTCTTCGTATCTCTGGCCAGTGTCGTCTCTAAAATAAACATATCGGATAGCCCTCCGGAGCCCGAGTCCTCCCCTAGACAAACACACGGTAAGTGAGCCAGACAAAAGACCAGTCAGGGGTCCAGACCCAGAAGAATAGACGGACCCCCATGATGCCACTGATACCGCCTGGAGGAGGAGGCGCATGATGGAGGGGAGATGCTGTTTCCCACTAATGAGGATCTCATATGAAGAAAAACAAAGATGGTTGAAGGGGGACGGATGAGTTACTTCTCACAGTGAAGACAATGAAGACAATATATATACAATATTCAAAAGTTTGGGGTCATTTTATCAATGAAGATACCATTAAATGAATCATAAATACCCTCTCTACATAGTTAATGTGTAAATGACTATTCTCTGGTGTTTAATGAAGTCTCTACAGAGGTGTGTAGAGGCCCATCTCCAGTGTTCTAGTGGTACATTGTGTTATCGCCTTAGAAGACTAGCGGAGGGGTAGAAAACCCTTTAAACCCCTTTTTATGTGAGCGCAGCTGAAAACAGTTATGCTGGTGAGAGAAGCTATAAAACTGGCCTTCCTTTGAGCCACAAGAAGAACAACATTAATATTTACAATAAAAATCATTATTTATAACCTCGTCAATGTCTTGACTAGATTTTATATTCATGTTGCAATTAATTTGATAAATAAAAGTGTGAGTTTTCAAAAACAATTCTAAATTGTCTGCGTGACCCCAAACTTTTGAATGGTTATGTATATATAAATAAATATAAATAAATGTATATAAATATATATATGAATACATATATAATATATATAAATTATATATATATAAATAATATATATAATATGTCATATAAATTAAATATAAACTTTTGAACGGTAGTGTATATTTAGAGAATAATGTCACGTGTAAAAAATGTCACGATACTTTTAGGAATGACAAATGAAAGTTCAGAGAGACGACCGAGCAGGTGTGAGTTCAGGAGTCCAAACCAGGTGATTTACTCTGAGTGTATCATTCCTTCCTTCACAGCTGTTTCTACACCTTAATGGATACCATGGTCTCCCTAATTGAAAGGCGCTCATCCATAACTCACAGGAACGAGTTTAAAGAGCAGAAACCTGAAGGTACGGCTTCACAGCTCTGAGGAGAAGATGTTCCAACACACGTGCAGCGAGGTCATCGTGAACGACCCCAGAGCTGCAGGACCGGACCGGGAAGGGTCTTTCAATCAGTCAACAAGTGATGCGGAACAGCTTGTGTTGAAGGTATCAAGGAGGAAGAGGAGGAGATGATGCTCTGCATGCATGGAGAGCATCCTCTCAGTTACATTGTAACGAATATAAAGTCGTTCACACTTGCTGTTGACATATTAAGGAGAAGTATCAATGAAACTATGTGTTTTGCTGAAATATAACTTAAAGAGTACTTTGACTGTTACGGTAATAGTGAAGTACATGTTGCTGATGCTAAAGTAAAAAGTACTTTGAAGTATCACAGGTAGAGGTACTCTTTATTCTGATATACTATTATATACTGAAGTGTAAGCATGTTAATGTAGTTTAGTGCGTAACACATTTGACATTAATATGAGCTCATCATATGTCGTGCAGTAGAAGTATAAATACATGTAGAAGTAATGTAATAATGTACTTTAGTCACATTACATGTGAAACTCTTACTACGACTGGAGAGGAGTTCATATAAACTTATTCCATTCATTTGCACAAATTTTTTTTTTAATCTACAAATTATTATCTTTTTTTTAAAATTAAAAAGTCGGTTATGGATACCAGCAGCTGCTCAAAAGTACTTTAACAATCACGTTAACACTTACACTTTAACGCATTTAATAATTAAATGCGTTAAAGTGTAAACTCGCAGATCACGTGACTTCCATGTGGAGTCACATTATAACCACTTTATCCCCACAACAGAAGATATGAGAATAAACAAGCGCGCGCAGATGAGACGTGTCGGAGACGCGGATCAACTGACCCTTCAGAGCCTCCGTCACAACCGCGTTTGGTTTCCCAGTATTTAATTATATTTTACTCACCTTGACGGCCAAGAACTCCCGAGTTATAAGATCTGATTGTTAGAAACCAACTTCCATGGGCGCGATGAGATGGAGCAACAACAACAACAAGAAAGAAAACGCGTTTGTTTTTTAAGGATCTCAAAAGCTCCACGCGGTGTAAACATTTAGAAGAGAAGAAGAGAAGAAGAGAAGAAGAGAAGCAGTCGCATCCAGCGGGGGGGAGGGTCCTGAAGTAGAGCCAGAGAAACAGGAAGAAGTGCGACAGGAGGGGACTGAGGAGGAGGAGAGAGAGGGAGGGGAGGAGAGAGGGAGAGAGGGAGAAAGAGAGGAGAGAGAGGGGGGAGAGGGAGAAAGAGAGGGCGAGAGAGGGGGGAGGAGAGAGAGGAGGGGAGGGATAGAGAGAGAGAGAGAGAGAGAGGTGATAGAAAGAGAGGAAGAGGAGGGGAGGAGGAGAGAGAGAGGAGGAGGAGAGAGAGAGAGGTAGAAAGAGAGGGGGAGAGTAGGAGGAGAGAGAGGGTAGGAGAAGGAGGGATGGAGGAGTTTTAGGGAGGTAAAGGGAGGAGATAGAGTTGTTTTTACTTTAACCGGCATGCAGACCTCGATGTCTATAGGCACAAAGATATATATATATATATATATATATATATATATATATATATGGAGTCCACCCCCCGCTGAGCGGGGACAATGACAGCGAGCTGGTGGATGGTGGCCTGCAGGGACAAACAAACATCCTCAATGCACGGAAACCAAGAGCAGGGAAATAAAACTGCTTCCTGTCTGACGGGATGCTCCTCGTCAGAGTTTAGTCTTTGGGGGGTTAGGAAAAGGTATTTAAAGACTACTTTCCACCACTTTAGTCCCCAAAAACAAGAATATTAACCTCTAATAGACAGGGGGAAAAACGTAATAGATGAAAGGATATAAATTAAACGTCCTCCATTGAAAATGTGATTTAATTTGTGTATTTTAAATGTTCTTTTCGTCGTCTTTGAGGTCAGGAAAAGGTTTTTAAAGACGACAGTGATGTAACTTCGTCCAACAAAATCAACACGAAATAAAAGTTCCTCGTGGTAGCTTTAAGTAAAAGTCCTCCATTAAAATTTTTATTTAAAGTGTGCTTCTGGATGAAAGTATAATCAGTTAAATGTACTTTAAAGTAGGAGGCATTATAAATGTCATTATGATATGTTGGCACCAGGGATGCTTTACAGATTGTATTTGTTTGATTATTTTAGTGGGGAACACTGCCACCTACTGGTGGGCAGTAGATATTCTCTGACACGCCACTGCACATATGTTTCAAGTTATATAATGCAGATTTTTCCAACATTAAAACTACATCCACGACTTTTATTTGACGGCTTTAGTTACTGGTCAATAAAATAATTGAAATAAAAAAGGTGAATTCTCTATAAATCCTGAACCACTTATAGATTAAGCCACTAACGTTATAAAGAGCCTCACCTTTACAGTGATAACATTAGTGACACAGAAATCCACCAATAATCATAATACAGGACTTTAGATACTGTTTGTTTCCACCGCAGGATTTATTTAAAGTTCAAGGTAAAGATTGTATTTCATATAAATAGGCTTCAAACGGTATTTTAATATTTGTTATACAGGTCTATGAATATGTTGTGCATTCATTTTTACAGAAGAAGAGTATTTCATATGTTTAATAATAAACCGTTGGTTGAGAGTGCAGGATCTATTCAAAGGTAGTTTAGGACTTTTACGCACCGTAATTTACTTACTCTCATGGTCGAGACTTGTTTAAATTCAACTTGTTATCTATGCCACCTTTTAAATACAATATAAATGAACATATAAATCATAAAATTCAGGCAACGTTGGGACAACTAAAGGTGAGAAGCTCTGGAGCCAAAATGGCGCCCTGAGCCGTAGGATGCCGCCTTCAGGTGGCGTGGGGGGGAAAAAATCACAATTAGGCTAGTATGGGTATGTTATGACCGTCGGTACCGTCGTTAGATAGCTAGCTTAATAATAATAATAATATTAACCATTTATTTTATATAGCGCTTCTCAAGGCACCCGAAGTCGCTTTACAGAGTCCAGAGTCAAGTAGTCATACACACACACAGTCATACCGGTGGTGGTAACCTACATCAGTAGCCTCAGCTGCCCTTAACAGCGCCTGGGGAAGTTAAGTGTGAATGAAAGCGTTTACAAGAGCATTTAGGATGTGTTTAGACCAGACATGGGCAAACTACGGCCCGTTAGGCTTTTTAATCCGGCCCGCCGAACTTGTCCAAATCGCGACTTTGTTTACTTCCGGTGTGCGTTGGCGCGGAAAGCACTCGTCACACAAAACCCTTCACCGTGATTTGTCAATCCGTTTGTCTGTCAACATTTTGCGGAAAAAAACAACCAATGAACACTCAGTAAATCACAAGGGACCCGCCCACCACACAGGTGAGACTCATTTAGAAACCGCCGCAGTGATTTTGGCGAGCAGCGCGGAGCCTGGAGGGGCTGTAGAGCCACGAGGAGGAACACGCAGCCAGAAGAGAGCCACTTGGACCGGGTAAGAGTCTTTACTACACGTTACGTGTCACGGTGTCCGTCCCGGTGTCCGTAACTTGTGCTCGGTGCTGACTAGTCTTGTATTTTACAGAGAGGATTCACCAGCGCCTGCAGGCGGCCCCGCCTGCAGCGGCCCCGCCTGCCCAGCCAGCAGAGAGCTCTCGTGACACGATGACATGTTATTATAGTGAAGCCATATTGTAAATAGTCAATAGTTGTGTTCTGTTTTCTATTTCTCAACATGTATATTATGTAGATTTTTTTAATTTACAATACATATTTATATAAATGTTTTTAATGTAATGGTCATTTTTTATTTGCACACACCCCATGAAACTTTATCTGCAATATGAAGTCATTTCTCAGTCCCATCTTTATCATTTTGGTGAATGTGACAGACCACATCATTTTTACTAATAAAATGTTAATACAAAATGTGGTTTTCCTCATTTATTCAATTCAGTTTATTTGTAGAGCCCAATTTCACAAATTACAAATTTGTCTCGGAGTGCTTTACAATCTGTGCATATAGACATCACTGACCTTTGACCTCACATCGGATCAGGAACAACAGAGGAGGATCCCTCTCCAGGATGGACAGATGCAATTACATGTATCGAGCATTGTATTCAGATATTTCACTGCTTTTGTGAACCTATGACCTTTGGTAAACCAATTTCAAACACCAAAACAGTTCGTCCACATGAGTAAAGGTGTGTTTTCAGAAGATATGAATAATTTTTAAAAATCGAAGTTCAATTGTCAGCTTTAGGGTAATATTTTCTCGAGTAAAGCGCTGTCAGTCTGTTTGTGACGGTTCTTACACATGCTGACCAGATGACGCCGCACATCGCCCTCAATTTAAAGACCCCTTTCTAGTTTCTGCTGCAGGCAGGATATTTAATCCAGCCATTATTTTGCGGGGTTTAAAACAATTAGAAATTATTGAGCTTGAGTATTTCATTGGGTAATAATTTGTTTTGAATGTTGTAAGTGATTCCATTGATCTCTTTCCAGTAAATGTTGATTACTTTAACTTTGCACCTTAAATTGAAATGTATAAAAAACAGATGCAATCTCCAGGTTTAATAAATTACATTGCGTGTCCAAATGCTCCTGGCCCGGACCCTCTGTCACATTTTAGAACCGAATGTGGCCCTCAGGTCAAAAAGTTTGCCCACCCCTGGTTTAGACTGTGGAAATAATGGAAACGCAGGGCTCTCAAGTTTTGAAGACAGGCAAGAGTGAGTGACATATCTAAATAGGATGTGTATGCAGCGAACAGGTTTACAGATGCGCTCCTTAGCGCCATCTATCGTCGCGGAGTTTGAAAAGAAACCAACGCGGCTCGGCCCAAATCAGAATTTATTTTGCCGTGAGAAATCGGTTGTGTGGCGTGAGAAAACATGAAAGTTGGTAGCTCTGTAATAAATACGATATGCTGACGACATTGAACAATTCAGTTTATTTATTTATGATAAAAAGTGGGTCGGAGTAATCCACTTCCTCATGTTGGTGTTGAGGAGCTCCTGGAGGAAGAGGACGGCGGTCTTCTCCCGCTCGGTGACGGTGGGAAGGCCCGGCTGCCGAACATCTCTGTGGCGTTGTCCACCACGGCGAGAAGTCCTCCTCCAGGAGTTTCAGGATGGCGTCGCGGAACTGGCTGCTATAGAGGACGCAGCACCTCCTTCACCTCCTCCAGCTCCTCCTCCAGCACCGTGACGATCCTCCTGGACTCCTGGATCAGGCGGGTCAGCTGGGAGAGGAAGAGGGCCTTAAAAAAATGTCTTCATGATGGTGGGGAGCTCCTGGAGGAAGAGGACGGCGGTCTTCTCCCGCTCGGTGAAGTCCCGCCGAGGTTCCCCATCGCCGCCTCGCCGTCCGCGCCCCGGCGGCGCCTCTCTGTCTGCTCCAGGCGGGACTTCCCCTCGCTCGCCTCGCCATTTTCAACCCGAAGAAGCGGCGCAGCGTCGTCCGCAGGAAGGCCTGCAGCCTGGTGACGTTGGCGGATAAACATTTGAATGTGACTGTTTAACACAATCTGTTCAGTGGGAACAAGCCGGCAGCATTTAGGACAGAGGTGGATCTTCATACCTCTCCTCCTCCTCCTCAAGCTTCTCCAGATGCTTCTCCACCGTCTCCAGCTCCTTCCTCCATTCCTCGCACTCCTTCAGCTTCCTCTTGAGCACCTCCTTCTGCTCCTCCCGCTTCTCCTTCAGCTCTTTCCTTAGCTCCTCGTTCCGCTTCTCCAGCTCCTTCTCCACCTGCTCCTCTTTAAGCACCTCCTCCAGCTCCTTCTTCATCACCTCCCGCTCCTTCTCTAGCTCCTTCATCTTCTTCTTCATCTTATTCTCTAAATCCTCCATCGTCTTCTCATCCTTCTTCTCCATCATCTCCTTGTTTTCCTCCTCCAGCTTCTTAACGAGCTCCTGTAACATCTCCCCATGCTTCTTCGTCTCGTTCTGTTTCAGCAACTCCTCCGATTTCTCCTTCAACTTCTCCAGCCTCTCAAGCTCCTTTTTCTCTTTCTCCTGCTCCTTCTGCTTCAGCTCCTCCTCCGCCTCCTCCTCCTCTTAGATACCCCTGTGCTAGATACACATGACACATTGCCCTCTTAGATTTCATAATTTGTTTGAGTTCATCAATAAACATTTGAATGTGACTGTTCAAACGCAGCCGAGCAGAAGCTCGTTCACAACCGACCCGTCGCTCCTCCGACACCGTGACCTTGTTGGACCGCCGCCGCGGGAAGGCCCGGCTGCCCGCCGCCGGCCGGCACATGTCCTTTAGGTTGTCCACCACAATGACGAAGATGTCGAGGGCCTCCACCGTGGAGAGGCCCATCTCCAGCACTTCCAGGCTGACGTTTCGGAACAGTCGGCTGAAGATGAAGTGGAGCGTCTGCCCCGAGGAGAAGGTCAGCGGGAAGATCGGCGCCTCCTCCTCCTCCTCCGCATTCCTTAACGATCTCATCTTGTGGAGAAGGCTGTATAGGAGACGGCAAACTACCCAGTCGGCCGTCTCGCCCGTCCACAAGGAGTTTAGTCTGGAGGCGAGGACTTGGACCACCAACTCCATGATCTCATCCAGGAGGCCAGGGGACAAGTCGTCGTTGATGTCCCTATGGTAGATACACATGACACAGTGCCCTCTTAGATAGATAGATAGATAGATATATACTTTATTAATCCCCAAGGGGAAATTTGTCGAGTCAGTAGCAGCAACACACAAGAATAAAAAAAACAAAACACAAAATATAAGAAGGGTTAGGGTGATCTGGCAAGAGGTGAACTGTTGTAGAGCCTCATAGCCGTCGGCAGGAATGTTCTCCTGTATCTCTCCTTGTGGCAGCGGAGCGTGAGGAGACGTCTGGAGAAAGTACTCCTCTGTCCCTGTAGGAGGTGGTGGAGAGGGTGGTCCGGGTTGTCCAATATGGACACCAGTTTCTTCAACGACCTCCTCTCCACCACCTGTTCCAGGTGCTCCAGCTGGCAGCCGATGATGGAGCCAGCCTTCCTAACCAGTTTGTTAAGGCGGCTGGTGTCACCGGCTCGATGCTGCTCCCCAGCAGACAATGGCAAAGTGCAGCACACTGGCGACAACCGACTGGTAGAATAACTCCAGCATCTTGCTGCACACGTTGAAGGATCAAGCTTTCTCAGGAAAAGAGACGACTCATCCCTTCTTGTACACAGCGTTGATGTTGGCCTTCCAGTTCAGTCGGCTGTCGATGGAGACGCCCAGGTACTTGTACTCCTCCACCATGTCCACGTCCACTCCCAGGACACTCAGAGGTGTAGGAGCTGTCGCCTTCCTCCTGAAGTCCACCACCATCTCTCTGGTCTTGGCCACGTTCAGCCGCAGGTGGTTCTCATCGGCCCACTTTACAAAGTCACTCACCACTGCCCTGTACTCCTCCTCCCGTCCATCCCTAATACACCCGACCACTGCAGAATCATCAGAGTACTTCTGCAGATGGCATGACTCCGTGTTGTACTGGAAGTCACTGGTGTACAGGGTGAAGAGGAAGGAGACAGAACAGTTCCTGTGGGGCTGCAACATCACTGACCACCGTTCCAGACAGCACACGGCCCATTCTGACAAACTGTGGTCTGCCTGTGAGGTAGTCAGTGATCCAGGAGATGGTGGACGCGTCCACACCGGCCACCGCAGCTTCTCACTCAGCAGCAGTGGCTGGATGGTGTTAAATGCACTGGAGAAGTCAAAGAAAGTGACTCTCACAGAGACATCGGTTCCATCCAGGTGCGACTGAGCTCGTTGCAGCAGGTAGATGATGGCGTCGTCCACTCCCACATGAGGCTGGTAAGCAAATTGCAGAGGGTCCAACGATGATTTCACCTGCGGCGGAGGTGGGCCAAGACCAGCCTCTCCAGCACCTTCATCACATGGGAGGTGAGGCGACCGGTCGGTAGTCGTTGAGGCCAGATGGTGCTGACTTCTTTGGGACAGGGACCAGGCACGACGTCTTCCACAGCACGGGCCTTCCCCCAGCCTCAGGCTGAGGTTGAAGAGGCGCTGCAGGACACCAGACAGCTGGGTGGCGCAGGTCTTTAGGACCCTGGGGCTGATGCCATCAGGACCTTCAGCTCTGCGCTGGTGTAGTTTCTCCAGCTGTCTTCTCACCTGGTCAGTCGTCACAGAGAGGGGAGGGTGGAGGAGCCCATTGGTATTGAGGGCTCGGTGGATGTGCAGCTCAGCAGGGGGAGAGAGGGAGGAGGTGTTGGGGAGGTGTGATGTGTGGAGGAGGCGGGGGAGGGCTGTGAACTGAACCTATTGAAAAAACAGTTCAGCTCGTTGGCCCTCTCCAGGAGCCCCTGGCTGTCTCCCTCCCACCTTGAAGCCAGTTATCTGCTTCATGCCAGACCACACCTCCCTTGTGTTGTTCAGCTGGAGTTTGGCCTCCAGCTTCCTCCTGTAGGAGTCCTTGCCTCCCTGAGCTTCACCTTCAGGTTGCGCTGGGCTCTCCTCAGCTCATCCCTGTCTCCAGACCTGAAAGCAGCTTTCTTCATGTTAGAAGCGCCTTCAGGTCCCTGGTGATCAGGGCTTGTTGTTGGGAAGCAGCGCACAGTCCGTGATGGGATGGTGGTGTGTTCACAGAACTTGATGTATTCCGTGATGCAGTCGGTCATACTGTTGATGTCCTCCCGTGCGGTCCACACAGCACATCCCAGTCCGTTGACTCGAAGCAGTCCTGTAGGCGTCGTTAGCCTCCATAGACCACCTCCTCACAGTCCTGGTGGTCACCGCAGCCTCTTCACCAGAGGAACATACCTGGGTGTCAGCGGACCAGGTCATGATCAGACCTGCCGAGGGGGGGAAGGGCAGTGGCGCTGTATGCGTCCTTAGTATTAGCATACAGCAAGTCCAGAGTTTTATTGTTCCTAGTTGGGCAGTCTATGTATTGATGGAAGGTTGGCAGAGCTTTATCCAGTGTGGTGTGGTTAAAGTCACCAGTGATAGCCATGAATGCTCCAGGCTGATGATTCAGCAGAGCAGACACAGTGGAGTGGATGGTGTCCACAGCTTCCTCAGCGTCAGCTGATGGCGGCACGTACCGACAACCAAAATGGCGGACGTGAACTCTCTCGGCAAATAGTGCAGGCGCATCCCCACGGCCAACAGTTCAATGTTCGGGCTACAGAAGCGCTCCTTCACGCACACATGGTCCGGGTGGCACCACCGTTCATTCACATAAACAGCGATCCGCCCCCTCTTCTTACCGCTCTGTGTAGCGTCTCTGTCAGCCGAACAGTCCTGAAGCCGGGCAAAGGCGCTGTGATCCGGATAGTCCGCGTGCAGCCACGTCTCAGTGAAGCACAGGAGACTGCTCTCACGGAAGACCTCTCGGTCATTACCAGCGCGCGAGCTCATCCGTCTTATTCGCCAAAGACCTCACGTTCCCCGTTATGATCGACGGTACCGAGGGTTTGTATCTCCTCGTTTTAGCCCTCCGCTTGACACCCGCTCTGCAGCCGCGAGCCCTTCTCCGTAGCTCCAGCGGGATCACAGGTCTGTCTCCAGGCAGAAGCTTCGGCCTGCACAGCGCGATCAGCTGAGCGCGCGAGTAGACGACGGTCCCAGTCATTGTTATGCTGCGGCTCACCGATACTCACGACAAAGTGAACAAAAGCCACAGTAGAAGTATCGAAAAAAGTAGTTATGGTCCAGTGTCCGACCGTAACTAAGACAAACGTGAAAGAAAGAAGAAGAAAAAGAGAGGAAAAGTGCAAAAAAAAGACAATAAAATAAAAGCAAAACGCCACTACTGAAACAAGCAGCCGTTGGCACAGCGCTTCCGTCTTAGATACCCCTATGGTAGATACACATGACACAGTGCCCTCTTAGATACCCCTATGGTAGATACACATGACACAGTGCCCTCTTAGATACCCCTACGGTAGATACACATGACACAGTGCCCTCTTAGATACCCCTATGGTAGATACACATGACACAGTGCCCTCTTAGATACCCCTATGGTAGATACACATGACACAGTGCCCTCTTAGATACCCCTATGGTAGATACACATGACACAGTGCCCTCTTAGATACCCCTATGGTAGATACACATGACACAGTGCCTCTTAGATACCCCTATGGTAGATACACATGACACAGTGCCCTCTTAGATACCCCTATGGTAGATACACATGACACAGTGCCCTCTTAGATACCCCTATGGTAGATACACATGACACAGTGCCCTCTTAGATACCTCTATGGTAGATACGCATGACAGTGCCCTCTTAGATACCCCTATGGTAGATACACATGACACAGTGCCCTCTTAGATACCTCTATGGTAGATACACATGACAGTGCCCTCTTAGATACCCCTATGGTAGATACACATGACAGTGCCCTCTTAGATACCCCTATGGTAGATACACATGACAGTGCCCTCTTAGATACCTCTATGGTAGATACACATGACAGTGCCCTCTTAGATACCTCTATGGTAGATACACATGACACAGTGCCCTCTTAGATACCCCTATGGTAGATACACATGACAGTGCCCTCTTAGATACCCCTATGGTAGATACACATGACAGTGCCCTCTTAGATACCCCTATGGTAGATACACATGACAGTGCCCTCTTAGATACCTCTATGGTAGATACACATGACAGTGCCCTCTTAGATACCTCTATGGTAGATACACATGACAGTGCCCTCTTAGATACCTCTATGGTAGATACACATGACACAGTGCCCTCTTAGATACCCCTATGGTAGATACACATGACACAGTGCCCTCTTAGATACCTCTATGGTAGATACACATGACAGTGCCCTCTTAGATACCCCTATGGTAGATACACATGACAGTGCCCTCTTAGATACCTCTATGGTAGATACACATGACAGTGCCCTCTTAGATACCCCTATGGTAGATACACATGACAGTGCCCTCTTAGATACCCCTATGGTAGATACACATGACAGTGCCCTCTTAGATACCTCTATGGTAGATACACATGACAGTGCCCTCTTAGATACCTCTATGGTAGATACACATGACACAGTGCCCTCTTAGATACCCCTATGGTAGATACACATGACAGTGCCCTCTTAGATACCCCTATGGTAGATACACATGACAGTGCCCTCTTAGATACCCCTATGGTAGATACACATGACAGTGCCCTCTTAGATACCTCTATGGTAGATACACATGACAGTGCCCTCTTAGATACCCCTATGGTAGATACACATGACAGTGCCCTCTTAGATACCTCTATGGTAGATACACATGACAGTGCCCTCTTAGATACCTCTATGGTAGATACACATGACAGTGCCCTCTTAGATACCTCTATGGTAGATACACATGACACAGTGCCCTCTTAGATACCCCTATGGTAGATACACATGACACAGTGCCCTCTTAGATACCTCTATGGTAGATACACATGACAGTGCCCTCTTAGATACCCCTATGGTAGATACACATGACAGTGCCCTCTTAGATACCTCTATGGTAGATACACATGACAGTGCCCTCCCGGAGACTCCCGCTCGCGTCCTGTTCATTGCTGGCATCCATGTTGTCCACCGTGGCGAGAAGTCCTCCTCCAGGACTTTCAGGATGGCGTCGCGGAACTGGCTGCTGAGGAGGACACGGAGCGCCTGCCCCGAGGAGGTCAGCGGGAACTCCTCCTCCTCCTCCTCATCCTCCTCCTCCTCCCGCGAGCAGAACCTCAAATCTCCGTCGCATATCCTTATTAGGCTGAATCTCGATAAACCGACCACAGATTTGATGCTTAAACTACTAACTTCTCGGGTGAAACCATCCTTAAATTACATTCCGTGACTCAACAACAGTAGTATTTAGAATGTACAGACAAGAATGCATAATAAACACTGTTCGTCTACAGGGCCAAGTGCTAGGGATCGATTGCTTCTGTCTTGCTCTCCGACTTGACCAATCCTGTTCAACAATGAGGTTCGGACCGCCCCAGCTCATTTGAATATACGGACACATAAATGTCACACATAAATAAATGAAGAAATACGTGTGGACACAGAGATATAAATAAATGAAGAAATACAGAAATACATTTATTTAATGATGTCCTGTTGAGTTATAACTTATATTTATTAATTTATGTATATATATACATTTATTCTTGTATTTATACATTAATTTAAGCATTGATTTATATATTCCTGTTTTTATTTATACATTTATTTAAGCATTTATTTATTCTTGTATTTATTCATGCATTTATTTATTTATACTTAAGTCATTTTAAGTCCTCCGTATATATACCATGTAAATTAACATTTGAATAAAACTAATTTGCATTACTTTTCCAAATATTTTGGGATTATATTTTTTCCAATTACTTTTCTAGGCCTGCTAATAGCCATTTAAAAATTCCATGACTTTTCCAGGTTTTCCATGACCGTACGGACCCTGTTTTGAATAAAGGGTTGAGAATTAAAGTTTATCGATAAAATAATCAACCGATTATCAAAATAATCGTTAGTTGCAGCCCTACAGTGTACCTTAAATGAAACAAATACATGAGATAATAGTTTGATTTAAAAAATAAACATTCATATACAAGTCTATTCTTATAAACATTTATATAAATGTTTATTCTTTTAATCAAACTATTGTCCTCTATGTGCAAATCCATCTGTTGGACTGAACATAGTGGTGCAGGCTCTGGTCAGACAGAAAGACATGGGCCCTTCAACACGTTGACCACGTGACTCTTGAAGTGAAGGAGCCACAACGAGCAGAGATGAACGTTTGCTTTCAACACAAGCGTCAAACATCAGGCTGGCACCTTCGGATGATTTAAAAGAACGTGAATTGTTAACCTTCAGTGGCCACATTACCACCACAGTTAGGGCGTCACTGTTACAGCACCGGGTATCAAGCTGCTTGTTACCGGAGAGAGAGAAGTGCCGCTCGGTGTAGCAGTTGCCCTCGCTGTGGCTCGGCTCGCCGGTGATGGAGCAGCCGTAGCTCCGCTAGCCGGTGATGGAGGAGCCGTAGCTCCGCTAGCTCGGCTCGTTAACGTCTCCTCTCCCATGTTTAAATGTCCAATGTGTTGCCGCCACACAGAGGAGCAACATGGTTAAATCTACACTTCTCTGGCAGAGTAGAATATCCAGACCGCTTCCCGAGCTGCTGCTGTTGCTATGGCCAGCGAACTTTCTAGTTAAGGTGCGTTCACTTGCAACGAGAAAAGAGAGCGCCGCCAGTAAGAGAGCTATGCCGGTATATATTTTGAGCGTCTTTCTTTCAAAAACATATTAATTATTTGAAACTCGACGCAAATGAACATGTGAATATAACAAAATTCCATGACTTTTTCAAAACTTGTGATTTAAGTTTTTTCCATGACTTTTCCAGGCCTGGAAATTACCATATTAAAATTCCATGACTTTTTCAGGTTTTCCATGACCGTACGAACCCCGACTATTAGCACCATTATCTCTGTTAGCACTATTAGCATCATTAGCTCAGTTACAACAGTTGGCACTGTTAGCTCTTGTTACAATTATTAGTAGCTTATATATATATATATATATATATATTAGACTTACACGGAAATTGTTGTAACGGCAACACACAATTACAATGACCCGTCCCACGTATGTATGTATACATATAATAAACTCTTAATAAACAGCACTGTAACTGGTGGCGGTTGCATCACGAGCTCTGGACCCTCGGCGCCTCTAAAGCCGCGTTGTGAGTCGGGCTTACCGGATCTTCTCTCATGGTCTCCCGGAGGCGGTCCCACTGCTGGGCCTCCAGGCCTCTGATGAAGGAGGACAGCACGTTGCCGAACAACTCGTAGTCCCCTTCCTGCTCGATCCTCGGCGATTCAATCCCGTCGCTGCGACTCCCGCCCTTTTCACCACTGGCCTCCATGTTGTTTGACCCAAATACCTGCTACTGCCTCTTTCCTCGGGCGCTGTGCTAGATGAACATTTTACAACGTTTGTTTTTTATGTTCAGCTCCGCCTGAAGAAGGTTTAGTGTAACCGAAAACGTCAGCGAAATTTGTATTTGCTGCCAATAAAAGTCAAAAAAGTACTATTCTAAGGCTCGTCATTTAGCATCTAAGGCTAGTTAGCAGCAGCTAGCTCACGGAGACACCGGACCGACGACCACCGGCGCAGCGCTCCAGTCCAAAGAAGGACGGACCACATCTGCACCACGGTGAAGAACGCGCGATGCCTTCCACACGGAGGCAGCGTCCCCACAGGCAGAGCCGCAGCGACGGGGAGACCTCAGCCCGCAGCCCCCACCTCGTGTGCTCAGCAGCCGGCTGCAGGCGGACACGCGCTCTCCTGCTCTCCAACACAAAGAGAGGAGAGGCAGGGTTGCCAGGTCTGTGTGACAAAACCACTTCTTCTTCTTTTTTCTTTTTTTAACGGCGGTTGGCATCCATATAATTGGTGCATTACCGCCACCCTCTGGAGTACTACTCCGTCAGTTGACGCCCTATCCCAAAACAAACAAAACCAACAAAACAACCCCCCCCCCCCCCCAAATAATAAATAAATAAAAATTAACCCTCATCCCTACATTTCAACTATACCCTATAATAAACCCCTGTGTCCTTTAAGAACGTGAACAGTACTCTAATCTGTGCTCTCCCCCACATGCTCAGTATTCCCTTCAGTGTACACTCACGCACCCCCAATTCCCCCAGTTTCTTCCTCATCACCTCTCTATGAGTCTCATGCGCCTTACAATTAACCACCACATGCTCCACCGACTCCTCTTCTCCACATCCTTCACACAGCCCTGTCTGGTGTTTCCCGATCATTTTCAGTGTCATGTTGAGTGCAGTATGGCCCAACCGTAGCCTTGTCAGCACCGTTTCCTCTCTCCTGTTCCAACTTCCCACCCTGGTTGCCGTAACACTCCTGTGAATAAGATACAAATGTCTCCCTTTCTTCTCTCTGTCCCACCTATTTTGCCACATTTGGTTGAC
This sequence comes from Pseudoliparis swirei, assembly GCF_029220125.1. Taxonomy (NCBI): domain Eukaryota; kingdom Metazoa; phylum Chordata; class Actinopteri; order Perciformes; family Liparidae; genus Pseudoliparis; species Pseudoliparis swirei. The sequence continues at coordinate 6,102,254 of NC_079409.1, forward strand.
GTTTTCCCAGATAATACTCTTGACCTCCGCCTTACTGATGCTAACTCTCATTTCTGTCTCCTTTCTTTAAAGCCCTCTTTGCCAACTTGTCTGCCCTCTCATTCCCACTCACCCCTATATGTGCTGGAACCCACATGAATTTCACCTGACCTCCCTGGTTGGTTATGCGTGTGACCGACTGAAGGACCTCATAGAGAATGTCTTGACGACTGCTTGAATGAAAAGATCTGAGGCTTGCTAGGACTGAAGCTGCATCGGAGCATATTAACACCTTGTCCTGTTTTGCCTTTTCCACCCATCGTAACGCCACCAGCACTGCCACCATCTCCACTGTGTAGACCCCTAGCCTATCAGATGTTCTCCTGTTGATCCCTACTCCTTTATCTGGTATTGCCACCCCAAATCCTGTCACTCCTGTCTCAGGTTTCTTCGCACCGTCCGTATAAATCATAGTATATTCACTGTATATTTCCGTTACTCGATATTCAAATGCACTTAACAAATCCCCTTTTCCTTTCTCTTCTCTTTTTAAATCTAACAGATACCAGTCTACTTCAGGCCACACCAGTGTCCATGGAGCCACCACCGGGTAAACCACAGAGGGGCTTATTCTGAGATCAAACACCTTAAACTCCTTTGCAATGTCATTGCCTATCCGACCAAAGTTATTTTTCTGGCTCCTCCCATTCTCCCAGACCGCCTGCAACACTCCTTTTGCAGGGTGAGCATTATTGTGTCCCTGCAAATTAGCCCAGTAGTTTGCCATTAGTTGCTTTCTTCTTAAATCCAGCGGCATTTCTCCCATTTCCACCTGCAGGGCAGGGATTGGCGATGTTTTAAAAGCTCCACTACAAACTCGTAATGCCTGCGCCTGAACCACATCTAATCTACCAATTAAAGATTTAGCTGCTGATCCATATGCTATGCTTCCATAATCCAACGCCGATCTTATCAAGGCCACATATATGGTTTTTAAAGCTGAACAGCTGGCTCCCCACTCCCTACCACTCACACATCTCATCACATTTATTACTTTTTTGCATTTTCCCTCCACTCTCCTGACGTGATCTGCCCATGTTAACCGTGAATCAAAAAGAACGCTCAGAAATTTAAATGTGCCCACCCTTTCTAATTCTTTCCCATACATCGTAAGCTTCATCCCATCCTTAATTATTTTCCTGGTGAAAAAAACCGTTTGTGTTTTTTCCACTGAGAACCTGAACCCCCAATCATATCCCCACTCCACCACCTCATCGATTGCTTTTTGAACTTTTCTGACTCCATGTTCAATGTTCCTTCCTTTTTTCCATTATGCCCATCATCAGCAAACAGAGACCTACCTATATCTATTGGTACCTTTGTGAATATGTCATTAATCATAATAGCGGGCTAATCACACTGCCTTGAGGCGTGCCATTATCGACTAAGTATTGACTTGACACGTCTGACCCTATCCGTACTTGAATTTTCCTTCCAAACAGAAAATCCTTTACCCAGTTATAGACTCTCCCACCAATTCCCATGTTGTGCATCTTGATTAGCAAACCTTCCTTCCACATCATGTCATAGGCTTTTTCAATGTCAAAAAACACTGCCTCTTTATTTGCCTGGGCCTTTCTAACATCAGTCTCTAGCCTTATCACTGAGTCCATGGTGTTTCTACCCTTCCTAAAGCCACTCTGAAAACTCGTGAGCATTCCTCTCTTCTCAAGTGTATAAGAAAATCTTTCCGTTATCATCCTTTCCATTACTTTACACATATTAGATGTTTGTGATATTGGTCTGTAGCTGGTGGGTTTAGATGGATCTTTGCCATGTTTTCTAATTGGGATCACTACTGCCTCCTTCCATACGCTCGGTAACTTTCCTTCCTCCCATACTCTGTTATAAAGGCACAGCAGCTTAAAAAGTGCTCCCTTTCCCAAATGCTTAAGCATGACGTAGCATACCTGATCGTCCCCTGGCGATGTTGGTTTTGATCCATTTATGGCTCTCACCATCTCTGCCAGAGTAAAAGGTTCATCAATGTTATCATGAGTTCTTTCCCTCCTATCGAGCACACCTGGATGCTGATTAATTCTACTCTCCCTTCTACTTCTTTCTTCTTCCGACAGCTTATCTGAACCATGAATCTTCACAAATGCCTTTGCCATTATCTCTGCTTTTTCCCTATTGGAGACCGCTGTTTCCTTGCCAGAAGTCAAAACTGGGTACTCCCATTCCCTTCTCTATAGCACGTCTTTGTTCTTTTATTACGCGTTGCGTTAACACTTATCGATCTCCGTCTCGCGCGCCACAGAGCTCCGTGCGCGCGCATCGGGACCGAGCAAAAAAAAAGTCACTTATCAATCTGTCCCCGTGTCCGGGCTGGTGAGGTTTCAGCTTTGCAGCGGTGTCCCCGCCGTCCCTTTCATCACGGCCCAGTTCATGAAGAAAACCCACACAGTCAGTTTGCCTCAGCAGCTGCTAGAGGAAGACTAGAGGCCTTTAGATTGTATCATGGTGGAGTTAATGGTTGACAAACAAGAGACAAATGTTCTGTTTAACCCTCCTGTTACCTTTACATTTACTAACATATTTTACCCTCGGGGTCAATTTGACCCCAGCAATTAAAACCTCCAGAAAATTATTAGAATTAATATTGCTTCCCAAGTTTAAGTGTGAGGTACTTTATGTTTGTTTGTTGACTACCTAAATAGCCCTTTAAATAAATAAAAAAGTTGATATTTCTTATGTTTGAAATTTGGTGGGATGATTGTTTATTATCCGGGGACCAGTTGATTAGATTTTGGGATCGATCGGGTCAAAGGTCAAAGGTCATGAACAGGTCAAAATCTTTCGCAGAACTCAAAAAGTATTGAACCGAATCGCATAAAATTTGGTGGGATGATTGTTTATTATCCGGGGACCAGTTGATTAGATTTTGGGATCGATCGGGTCAAAGGTCATGAACAGGTCAAAATCTTTCGCAGAACTCAAAAAGTATTGAACCGAATCGCATGAAATTTGGTGGGATGATTGTTTATTATCCGGGGACCAGTTGATTAGATTTTGGGATCGATCGGGTCAAAGGTCATGAACAGGTCAAAATCTTTCGCAGAACTCAAAAAGTATTGAACCGAATCGCATGAAATTTGGTGGGATGATTGTTTATTATCCGGGGACCAGTTGATTAGATTTTGGGATCGATCGGGTCAAAGGTCAAAGGTCATGAACAGGTCAAAATCTTTCGCAGAACTCAAAAAGTATTGAACCGAATCGCATAAAATTTGGTGGGATGATTGTTTATTATCCGGGGACCAGTTGATTAGATTTTGGGATCGATCGGGTCAAAGGTCATGAACAGGTCAAAATCTTTCGCAGAACTCAAATAGTATTGAACCGAATCGCATGAAATTTGGTGGGATGATTGTTTATTATCCGGGGACCAGTTGATTAGATTTTGGGATCGATCGGGTCAAAGGTCATGAACAGGTCAAAATCTTTCGCAGAACTCAAAAAGTATTGAACCGAATCGCATGAAATTTGGTGGGATGATTGTTTATTATCCGGGGACCAGTTGATTAGATTTTGGGATCGATCGGGTCAAAGGTCAAAGGTCATGAACAGGTCAAAATCTTTCGCAGAACTCAAAAAGTATTGAACCGAATCGCATGAAATTTGGTGGGATGATTGTTTATTATCCGGGGACCAGTTGACTCGATTTTGGGATCGATCGGGTCAAAGGTCAAGGTCAAAGGTCATGAACAGGTCAAAATGTTCTTGAATCGCATGAAATTTGGTGGGATGATTAGTTATTATCCGGGGACCATTTGATTAGATTTTGGGATCAATCGGGTCAAAGGTCAATGTCAAGGTTATGGAAAGGTCAAACTCTTTTTTTTACCATAGCACGATACATTTTTGTCCAATTGGCATGCAACTAATGCCAAAATGTTCATAATTCAATGCCCAATCTTGTGATATGCGAAGGTATGCGCTCTACCGAGTGCCCATTCTAGTTATTATCTTGTGATGATGCCAACAACTAAATTATGAATAAATTACTGAATAGATTTGCCATGATAAATGTCCTGATTAGAAGCATGGGGAACTTTAGGGTTAATGGATATAATTGTATAATATATAGTATATATACGACTTGTTTACCAAAGTTATTAAGTGTGAATATATATGTTACATACTGAAAATAGCTCATTTATTAAATATCATGAACTCTTACCAAGATGTTTTTGTCTCTCTGTTTCCATTAACAGGAGAATCAGTGAAGGGATTACAAACATGTGGCAGAGGATTCTGTACCACTCTCAGTGAAGGAGAAATCACAGCAGAGGCTGGACTCTGTGTTGTGATACCGTGTTCTTTCACTACTGGTGATGACTTTACATTCAAACATATGGTGTGGTTCAAATGTGAACCATCTAAAATCCAATGTGGAGACTTAGACATTATACTCCACACTAACAAGAAAAACAAAAAAGTTCAGTCCAAGTTCTTAGGACGAGTTTCACTGTTGGAGCCTGACGTGATGAAGAGGAACTGCAGCATCATCATCAATAATCTCACTGAGTCAGACTCTGGATTTTATCAGCTCAGAGTTAATGGTGCCACGAAGCGTAAAGAAGACGACGGATTTACATTCTCTACAAGAGCAACTGTCTCTGTTAAAGGTATGAAGAGCTACAACAAATACATTCATTGAAGATATTCATTATATTTAACTCATGTTTTGTATTTATAGCCTAAATGAAAAAATTATGAAATAATGTTGAATAATAATGAAATAATGACATCTGTGTCTGTGGGCAACAAGTAGAAACTGCAGGAATTCCTGATGAAACTCTGACTCATCGAGTATCAGATTATTTAAGCCTGAATTTAAGTGAACTGTGACCTGATTCCACTCATAGACTGCTCTCCCTTCAGCTCTTACCCAGAAGCCCTCAGTGCTGATTCCTCCTCTGACTGAGGGGCAGAAGGCCACACTGACCTGCACTGCTCCTGGTCTCTGCTCTGGTTCTGATCCAGAAATCACCTGGAGGTGGAGAGGAGCAGGAGAGAAGGACTCTCACATCACAGGAAACATCACTGGTGTCACACAGAGACGCAGTTCAACGTTGACCTTTAACCCTTCAGCTGAACACCACGGCACCCACGTCACCTGTAAGGTCAGCTTCACAAGCAGCATCACTACAGAGGAGACAGAGACTCTGAATGTGGACTGTGAGTACATCAGATACTGCACACTTTATTCTGTACCTTTATTCTTTTAACATCCAACATGTTTTCTCATATTTGTCATTTTGATGGTAAGTGTAGTTGGATTTTACAACATAACGTCTCCCTCCACACTTCACACTATCAGCATTTCGTTGTGACATGGAGATTCTGCTTGTGTGCTTACAGGGTTTTCAAACATCTCAAAAAGCTCCGGGTGTGAGGTCCAGTCGGGGGTCCTGACCTGTGTGTGCGTCAGCGAGGGGTTTCCTCTTCCCACCATCACATGGCCGCTGTTGGAGTCTCACGCTGAGCACTCTGTCACTACCAATAAGTCAGGCCGCAACGTCGTCAGCGTCACTGTTTCTGTGAAGGATCGCAACTACACCACTGTTGAGTGTGTCAGCAGCAATGCACTCTGGGAAGCAAAAGAAAACCTCACGGTCAGCAGAATAAAGGAGTCGAAACTCGACGGTAAGTTTTGAGAAACACAAAACCTCTCAGATTCTATACCACTACTTTATGACATTCTCAAGTACCACACTGAGCACTCTCCGCAAACACTCCAGTTTAACCAGGAGTGTAAAGTTCACCCAGTAGTCATTGAGTGTATTAAGAGTTACACAATGGAGATGATGTCATTGGTAAACACAGATCAACGTGGAGCCGGTGCAGCGCTTCCCTGGGTCATCGTTGCTGTTTCTCTTGTTGTGAATGTCATCTTCATCATCCTCTTGACGCTCCTCTGGTATGTTACCACTTCATCATGTTATGCGGTCATCCCTCTGTCAATGCAGTGGAGACTTTAGGAGCTCACATCATGTCTGACGCTTGCTTCTCTCCAAAGGAACACAAGGAAACAGGTGAAACCAAAACAAGAGGACAGAACTTACACGTCACTGCGGAAAAAGGACGTGTCACCAGAGTACGACGTTATTGCTCAAGCTCTGAACTGACCAGTGGCAGCTTCCACCGAGTGAAGAAGATTATTCTTCCATACTTCTATTCAACATGACATGCGTAGACTTGAATCAATATGTTCTTTATTTGCTTTAAATTGAACTGTAACTTGGATTTTGCTTTGTAAAGTATTATAATGTTTTAGTTTACGTTTCATGAACTTTTATTGACCCGGTGGAGGTCCACTGAGCATTTGATTGGGCCGTTGGTTATGATTTAATAGAAACAGATATATATATGTATATATTTCTTTAAATTGAACTGTAACTTGTATTTTGCTTTGTAAAGTATTATAATGTTTTAGTTTACTTTTCATGAACTTTTAAGGACAATTTTTCACTCCACATTAAAACAAACAAGCAACATGCCTTTGCCTGTGGTGGAATTATTTGTAACGCTTATTCACAAGTTGAAGTCATGAGTTGAAGGTTATGGCATATAAGAGAGAGGTGTAACTTATAGCTAAGGAAGCAGAAACAGGGTGTGTGGGGGGGGGGGGGGTTGAGAGAAGAATGTGTCAATAGGGGGATACCCATAACTCATGTGACTTCTCAGGGAGTTTTATGAGTATTGTCACGAACTGGGCCGCACAGCCATTACAACAAAGGACCACACAAGCAGGTAGGAAACAGAAAGGGATTTATTTAACTTAAGTAGCACAACATACCTTAGGTAGAATAACAAGTGGAGGTGAGTGTATGGTGGGAAGTGTGTGCATGTGCGTGTGATATGTTGGATAGGGTCAAACCAAACTCTCCTACAGACAGCCAAACAGGGTCTCAGGACAGAGATAGAGAGCTCCTGAGACCAGAGGATCTTTTAAATACAGCACTGGCACACAAGGCCAAGGTGTTGCCAATCCTGCTGATTACCTCAGGTGTTTCCACTCTCCTGATGCCCCTTGGCCACGCCCACCTGCAGGGACACGAGCCAGTGGCAGAGAGGGTCATCACAGCGTGCTGAGGAGTTTCACAAAACAAGAGCCACAAAAGGTTCATGCCAGCCCAAACACAACATGATTATATTGAATATAGTAAGATACGATATTCAAACCTGCAACAATTGTAAGTGCAATATGTTTTCCATTACAATTCTTCATGTTATTTTAAAGAATTTACAGTAAAATGTCGCTGTTTGCCATTTGTATACCTCAAAGGAAATGGAAACAAAGTGTTCCAATGGCAGTAATCCCTTCATACGAGGCCTTCATTGCAACAGTAGCAGGAACATGCTGTGGGATATTCAGCCACTTGAATGGTTCTCTCACGGAGCTTCAAATGTAGCTGCTGCCTTCTTGTGACACTTCTGCGTTACTACAAAATACAGTCTGGCTGCCCGGGACTTGAACACGCGATTATACACCCGCAGTGACTGAAGTAGAACAAATAAAGCCTCGAATAATCCACAAAGTGGAAAAGAAGCATGATTATATTGTTGACCGAGAGGGGACGAGGATGGAACATAGATGAAAGAGGACAGGAACCCTCATGGAGGCACAGAGAGACAGACGAGACGCACTTAAAACATAACTTCAAACACAGGAAGTCTGGATGTGACTCAAACATCCCTTAAATACTATAAATTTAGGTTATACTTCGAATGGTATCCTCCTTCCATACACTTTAAGGACAAATATTACAGGGACCGCTGCATAAAAGTTTGCATAAACATTTAAGGTCCCTGGATTCAAAGTAGACGCAGTAGTGCATCGACTGTATACGGTCCTGCTATGTACACGGTTTAAACCTGGCCACGTTTAAATTAGGACTTCACTTCAATTGATCATTACGATAATTATTAATTAATCAGTCGTTTCTACATGTTCTGCTACGAGGCATCAGACTTAATACTAAATACTGAATGATTGAGATGCATTGGAGCCAGTATTTTGCATAAAGGGTTTTAATCTAGCACAACGTTACCATGGGATACGGAGATCACGGTGAATGAATAGTCACTACATTGACTTTTAAACCAGAAAAAACCACACAATAATGCAGAAGTGCTTCCTAAATTGCTGCATGGAGTTTTAAAAGGGGAAATGCTGAAAGCGGATGGTTTTTATTTCACTCTCTTGATTCTTAATGCACTTAATCCGTCACAAGTTATTATTACATAATACAATTTTAAAACAATGTTCATTTGACCATCATGACTCAACTCTCACTGCAGCTAGTAAGCTGCATGTGTTGTGTGTTGTGAAGCAATTGAATATTAAGTCGTTCAATATTAACACAGAAAAAAACAACTGTGTTCAGCGCTTTTCACTGTTTGGTGGTTTCTCAATATTACGAGATTACTTTGGGGAAAAAAACATTTTACAGTAATTTTATTTTTTTAAACGTTCACATTACCTCACATGCAGGATGATCTAAAATAAACAAGCAAACGAAAAACACATTTCATCATTCAATGTTAAAGGTGCAAATGTATCATCAGAGATGTGATGCACATACATTGACATTATAATGTATAAGAGTATAAACGCCTGTCAGTCACAGGAGAGGCCACACGTTGCTCAGCAGTGTGTTGGGAAACTTCCTTAAACCTAGTTGCACAAAAAGAGAAGAAAAAGAAAAGTGAGATTCGAGTCAGTTAAAGGAAGAAAGTCTCCACAGTGATCACTGCTGAGAGAAGAGAGCGAGACAGGAAAAGGTAAAACACAACATTTATTGTTATGTTTAACCCTTGTGTTGCCTTCGGGTCAATTTGACCCGATTCAATGTTTCACCCTCCTGTCGCCTTCGGGTCAATTTGACCCGATTCAATGTTTAACCCTCCTGTTACCTTTATATTTACTAACATATTTTACCCTTGAGGTCAATATGACCCCAGCTATTAAAATCTCCAGAAAATTATTAGAATTAATATTGTTTTCCAAGTTTAAGTGTGAGGTACTTTATGTTTGTTTGTTGACTCCCGAAAGAACACCGACATTAAACATTGAATCGGGTCAAATTGACCCGAAGGCGACAGGAGGGTTAAATATTGAATCGGGTCAAAATGACCCGAAGGCAACACAAGGGTTAAAAATGTATTTTTGCATTGTAAATGTAAGTAGTTGATCTGAGTCATTCTCACGATTGTCTTTCCACATTGTTGGATTTTTTTCCCTAGTTCTATAAAACTGGACGATGCTTGAGTTAAATGCTTGTTGATGGAAATATCTATTTATTGGGAGTTTTCCATGATCCGATGTGAGGTCAAAGGTCAGGGATGTCGTATGTGTACCGATTGTAAAGCCCTCAGGCAAATTTGTGATATTGGGCCATATGAAATAAACTGAATTGAGTATTAATTATTCATTAATTGGGTGTTGAGTTCAGGAACGGGTTCGGTTGTCCCAAAGCTGCAGTTTCTGTAAAGATTCTTGTAAAAACGTTCACGTACAGTATGAAGGATCTTTTTGAGAACCGATGTCGCAACGATGGAATAACTTGACATGCAGCATCCTGTATTAGGATCAGTGATGTCAGCGGTCGAGCTTCCCTTGCTGCACTTCCTCTTATGCTTATTGCACTTTCAGTGAACGGTCCTGTGGAGGGAGAGGCTGACAGCCTCAGTCATCAACCATCAGGATGTTTGTTCTCATCTGGGCGACTCTGCTTTTCTCCGTGTGGGGCAGCGATGCCGTCACAGGTATGTGTCTTCACAGTGTTACCGTGCCAACATGAGAGAGTTGAAGCAATATTGATAAATGTCCTTATGTTTTCCTGAAACGCGCATTAGGAGAAATATCGCAGCATTCCTTTAGATACTTGGAAACTCTAACTTGCATTCATAATTATTTAAATGTCTATTTTGTTTCTCCAAATGAATTATGGATGAAGAAACATAGTTAAATACAGAAATGTTGTTCTGCTGTTGGATCAAAGCTGCTGTCAAAAGCGGTTAAATGTATAATAGCCTTTCTCCAATATTTGTTAACTCATCATTTGTTCAATTCTTTGGTCGATTGTCATATTTAAATAACCTCGATCCCTGTTTTTTCTTCTTCTCCAATAACAGGTGAATCAGTGGGAGAAACAACACGCTGTTACAAAAGATTCTGTATCACTTTCAGAAAAGGAGAAATCACAGCAGAGGCTGGACTCTGTGTTGTGATACCGTGTTCTTTCACGACTGGTGATGGATTTACACCCCAACATATGGTGTGGTTCAAATGTGAACCATCTAAAACCAGATGTGGAGACGTAGACATTATATTCCACACTAACAAGAATAACAACAAAGTTCAGTCTGAGTTCTTAGGACGAGTTTCACTGTTGGAGCCTGACGTGATGAAGAGGAACTGCAGCATCATCATCAATAACCTCACTGAGTCCGACTCTGGAACATATCAACTCAGAGTTAATGGTGTCAAGTATTGGAGAGAAGACGGATTTACATTCTCTACAAGAGCAACTGTCTCTGTTAAAGGTATGAAGAGCTACAACAAATAGATTCATTGAAGATGTTCATTATATTCAACACATTTTCTGTATTTATAGTCTGAATGGAATAATAATGACATGTTTGGGATATGTCGCCCTCTGTGGGCAACAAGTAGAAACTGCAACTCTGATTTATCGAGACGTTTAACAAAGTATCAGATTATTTAAGCCTGAATTTAAGTGAACTGTGACCTGATTCCACTCATAGACTGCTCTCCCTTCAGCTCTTACCCAGAAGCCCTCAGTGCTGATTCCTCCTCTGACTGAGGGGCAGAAGGCCACACTGACCTGCACTGCTCCTGGTCTCTGCTCTGGTTCTGATCCAGAAATCACCTGGAGGTGGAGAGGAGCAGGAGAGAAGGACTCTCACATCACAGGAAACATCACTGGTGTCACACAGAGACGCAGTTCAACGTTGACCTTTAACCCTTCAGCTGAACACCACGGCACCAACATCACCTGTAAGGTCAGCTTCACAAGCAGCATCACTACAGAGGAGACAGAGACTCTGAATGTGGACTGTGAGTACATCAGATACTGCACACTTTATTCTGTACCTTTATTCTTTTAACATCTCAAATGTTTTCCAACACGTGTGCTCTCATGTAATTTCAAATGTTTTTCTGAGCATAACACAGTGTGTCGTGTTTTCTCACAGATGTGAAGGACCTTAGAACAACTGGGAATACAAGCGTGGAGGAGGGCGAGACTCTGAATCTGACCTGCAGTGTTGAAAGTTTCCCTCCAGCTCTCATCACGTGGACAACGTCTTCTGAGACAAACAGGCACAATGAGACGGAGAGGACTCTGCAGAACGACACTGAGTCCTTCATGCAGACAGGAAGTGGAACGAACACTTTGTCCATCTCTAACGTGACGGCAGACGCTTCTGGGAAATACATGTGCAGAGCAAAATATCTGAATATAACCCTGGTGAAGAGTGTTGATGTAAAAGTCATATGTAAGTCTATACGCCTACAGCTGAACATGTATCGTAGTATTTCCTCTTACTTTTAAACTATATTTAGAGAACTACCTTTATGAGTCTTCTTAATTAATCCTGAATTACTTCCTTGTTCATATATATATATACATTTATGTGTGTGTATATATATATATATATATTTATGTGTGTGTATATATATATTTATATAAATATATATTTATATATGTATATATATATTTACATATATTTATATAAATATATCTTATAATAAATGTATGTATATATATATAAATGTATGTATGTATATATATATATAAATGTATATTTATGTTTGTATATATAAAGAACATACTGCAGACAATTCATGAATGCAGTCACACAAATTATCTTGTATCTGTTTACAACCTCTTCCCCGTATTGTAACCTAAAATATTGTGTCCATAATTTGCTTCACAGATATGAAGGAACCTGTCATCACTGGTCGTACGACTGTTGAGGAGGGAGATGCTCTGAGTTTAACCTGCAGCATTGAAAGTTTTCCTCCCTCTCATATCACATGGACCGTTGTCGGCTCCAACACAAAGCTGGACCTTGGACCTGAGAAGGCCACCGGATCGGCCACACTCGTCCTCCCTAATGTGGCGACGGGGGGCTCTGGACGGTACATCTGTACAGCACAACATCTGGACAAGACTGTGACGACGTATGCAGACGTGACCGTGACTTGTAAGTAGACTGATTTAAAAGGAAGTCTCTCTCCACTCTTCACACTATCAGCATTTTGGTGTGACCTTGAGATTCCGCTTGCGTGCTTACAGGGTTTTCGAAAATCTTGAAACCCTCTGGGTGTGAGGTCCAGTCGGGGGTCCTGACCTGTGTGTGCGCCAGCGAGGGGTTTCCCTTGCCCACCATCGAATGGCCGCTGTTGAAGAACCACAGCGAGTACTCTGTGATCACCGCTGTGTCCGACCACGCGGTCAACAGCACCGCCACTCTAACCGTAAAAGACCACAACGCCACTTCTGTCGAGTGTGTCAGCAGCAGTGGGAATGTGGAAGCAAGAGAAAAGCTCAACATCAGAATAAACACTTCAGAACAAAAGGGTGAGTGTTGTCAGCTAAAACATCTTTCCGCTGTCAGAGGAAAAGTGAAATATTGCATATCAGACGTTTTTCTTTTGTTCCTGTTGATTGCAGGAACTCCCATCCGACTAGTTTCATGGCTGGAAATCATCATTGCCTTCTTGCTTGGGGTTCTGCTATCAGCACTTCTTTGCTGTTTGACCACAAAATGCCACAGGTACACTATTTAATCAAATTAATAACTCCTGGCTGTTTGTGGATAATATGCAGAAATAAATGTTCATTTGTTCCCATTTTGAAAAACAAATTCCAGAAAAATACAGAAGATCTCTAGAAATCTGGACGAGCCTCTGGAGATGGGGACCAGTCCAGCTCATCCACTGGTATTTAAATTCATTCTGCTCAACATTTTGGGATCACATGTTGTTGTATACATGTTTCCATATGAAGCGTGTGCTACTTCTTTCTTTACCAGTCTTGTACAAAGGCAGTACAGCAGTCCATGAATATGAGATATGAGTTTACAGATAATTACAGGCCCCTCCCTTTCCTCAGTACTTATACTCTGAGTATAAACAACGCTTTAGTCTGCTCAAAGCCAAGCAGCTTCAAGCAGATTTTATAAAAACGCTCTCCTAGTTCATTCATGTTGCGGCTGCTGAATGAGTTGTATAAATGACGTTGTATAAATGACCTTTTACCTGACAGATAAATGCTGGTCAATCAGTCGAAGATGACCAGACCTACTACCAAGAGTTCGCTAAAGGAGAAGAAGAAGTGGCAGAGCAAGCAGCCCCTGATCTCAATGGCGGACGGATCGATGTGCTGTACGCCAGCATCGATTTCTCCGTGTTGAGAAGAAAGAATCCCAAGGAGGCAGAAAAGAAGCAACAAACACCAGAGACGGAGTATGCTGAGATTAAGAGAGACGTCAAAGAGAAAACGGGAAAAAATGGCGGAGAGGAAGGCGATGTGTTGGAGAGGGCGACGCTCAGGGAGGATGACGAGACAACACGTGTTTCTAGAGAGGACGACGGGGAGGACGCTGAGGTGTACTCCAACGTGAAGGATATTATGGCTGAGACTTGAGGACTGCTGCACTGAGGAAAGAGTTTCTTTACCCTCGTGGATTGTTATCCCAGTGAATGAACGCTTTCTAACAGCTGGGCTCTTCAAACGTTCAGCCTGTGGTGGTGAACTGAAGGGACGCGTCACTCCTCCTCCGCCTGTTGAGGTCTGTGCAAATCCATTCATTCAACTGAGGACTGGAAGTTGGACAAAGTCGGCATTCGAGTGCGTTCGTGCTTCAATGTGTTGACTTTTCATATCGGTCCAAGATTAGTTGAACAACAATGAAGCCGTCGGCTCCTCTGGAGTATAAAGAGACGAGCAGCTCCGTCCTCTCGACTTGTGAGAGCTGAAGTGTGCTTTGGATACACATTTGAAGTAATATTGGTCCACGTCTGCGCGTATACGTACGTGCACGCAAACATTTCACATTATGCATATTGCAAAAATTATAATAATTATGAAAATAATAAAATAAAGGTGTGTGGTTGTACTGTTTTAGCCTTTATAATCACTTGTTCCTGTCTTTATTTCTGCATATCTGTCTATGCTGGTGAAGATCACTATTGCAGACGGAACCGACCTAGCAGCTGGACATCCTCCTACATGCATATATATGTATATGTGTAAATATACACATTTATAAAATAGGGTGCAGTCTGGTAGTTTATGAATCCCACATCTGCATCAGCTGTTGACATTTCGTCAAATCGGTTCCATGTCATACTTTAAAGAATAACTTTTGTAGATGACCCGTGGAGCTGTCTAACTCAGACAGCTGAAACTTCATATTAACTTCAGCTGAATTTAATGATGCATGTTTTCACAGAATGAGGACTGCAGATTTAGTTTCCATCTATTGAACTGGAATTTAATCTGGATGGGATTCTTCAAGGAAACTATTGTAGGAATGTTTATGTTCATATGCATGTTAGTTTGGGAAAAAAGGACTCTCCTCTAAACTGGTGTGGATTTTTATGCATTAATTTAAAATAAAATATGAAAAGTTGTTGAACTACAAATTGCAGATTAGTACGCCCTTTATAATAAAAATTAATGTTTTTAGCTTTTTGGATTGTTCCGCTTTTTTAAACTGATGACATGTTCGGCCCAATGCGTCTCTACACACTTGTTAATGTTATTTCAGAAAGACGTATAGATTACTTCCCTTTTTTAATGTGTTACCGGAATCATTCATTAATTTAAACAGAAAATGCATTTACTTATGTTGGGGATAAAATCTTGAGTTTTCAGTTATTGTGAAAACTTTTTTCCTACATTTGGTAATATTGACCGAATCTGTAGGAGTGTTCAATATGCAGGCTTATAGAAGCTGATCATAACAAATGTGGAACCAGTTAGCAGCTAAATATAGTTAGAATCTACCATCTCAACGTGTCAACAGGAAGTTATTAGAAAGAATACAGTGATGCCATGTAAGGCAATGTTTCAATACAGAATCACTTGAGAGACTTTTCTGAGAACACAACTTCAAGATGTTGCACAATATACTGTAAAACATATACTTGCAGTTGAATTAGGAACTAGGATTTTAAAAAATACTGCCGGTATGCACTTAATTAGACTTGGCAGTTCTAATACAGACCATTCACATGCATGCACATCCACCACCCTCCCACCATGCACATGTTTGTGTTGTTTTGTTTATTAGATTATAGAAGAATAGCTGGTAAAGGAGAAATTTGGTTTCTTAAGGTGACACAAGTTTCTCTAACATGTGGTACTTCCTCTTTCTCAGAATTCCTCAACCATTTATAGTCCTGAAGATGATTTTAAAAAAGGAAGTCATTCTCATTTCATTATTCAGTGTTAAAGTTTCACATTAACTTGATATTTAATATATATGACAACATATGAACACATCATAAAGATTTGTGAGTGTGGCAGTCCAACGAGGGCCAGCAGCGTGAAGAGAAACTACCTTGAAAATTGTTGTAGCGCAAAGAGGAACGAAGTACAAAAGGAAGACGAAGAGAGGAAGAGTCGGCTCCGAGACGCACAGCAGACATCACTGAGGTGAGAAGAGAGCAGAACGACACCCAAAGAGGTAAAACACGTTACCTCACTTTTAAAATCATCTTGTTAAATTGTAAATGAAAACTTGAATGAATAATTAATACATTTGTCCTTACCAATGTAATTTAATTATTTTTATAATTCCTTGAATAATGTGTAGATTTTATTGGTGGGGTGAGGCGATTGTAGATAAAGCTGCTCCAGATAATTAAACTATTTATTTAGCAATGTTATGGAATAGATACAGTATTACATTCATCAAATATGAACCTTCAACATATTATTTAAATATAACTGTGGAGATGTTTCTGCTCCAGTTTCATGCAGTGAAACATTTGAACGTTTCTGAAAGGAACCGACAGCGACTGGCTCAATCATCGGATCAGGATGTTTGTTCTCATCTGGACGGCTCTGCTCTTCTCTGTGAGAGACGTCACTGCTGACACAGGTTTCATCTTTTATTATTATCTTGTGATGATGCCAACAACTAAATTATAGAATAGAATATACACTTTTATTAATCCCCAAGGGGAAATTCTTTTCTCTTAATTATTCATCCTTTATTATTAAGGAGCAGTGGGCCGTGAAGCGCGCCCAACTGGGGTTCAGTGGGTTGTGCTTTGCTTGCTGACACTTCGACTATGGGGAGGGAGGGAGGGAGGATCAACCCCCAACCCTGCAGGGCCCCCTCCCTCTTCCCCCACGCCCCAGCCGCCCAAAATGAATAAATTACTGAATAGATTTGCCATGATAAATGTCCTGATTAGAAGCATGGGGAACTTTAGGGTTAATGGATATAATTGTATAATATATAGTATATATACGACTTGTTTACCAAAGTTATTAAGTGTGAATATATATGTTAAATACTGAAAATAGTTCATTTATTAAATATCATGAACTATTACCAAGATGTTTTTGTCTCACTGTTTCCATTAACAGGAGAATCAGTGAAGGGATTACAACCATGTCATCAAGGATTATGTATCACTCTCAGTGAAGGAGAAATCACAGCAGAGGCTGGACTCTGTGTTGTGATACCGTGTTCTTTCACTACTGGTGATGACTTTACACCTCGACATATGGTGTGGTTCAAATGTGAACCACCTAAAACCAAATGTGGAGACGTAGACATTATACTCCACACTAACAAGAATAACAAAAAAGTTCAGTCTGAGTTCTTAGGACGAGTTTCACTGTTGGAGCCTGACATGATGAAGAGGAACTGCAGCATCATCATCAATAACCTCACTGAGTCCGACTCTGGATTTTATCAACTCAGAGTTAATGGTGTCAAGTATGGTAAAAAGTCAAAGTCAAAGTCAGTTTTATTTGTCAATTTTCCATATGTGCAAACATGACCATGTGATTGGTGCTGTAGCTGGTTTTGCAGTCGTGAGTCAGCAAGGTGATTTACATTCTCTACAAGAGCAACTGTCTCTGTTAAAGGTATGAAGAGCTACAACAAATACATTCATTGAAGATGTTCATTATATTCAACATCTTTTCTGTATTTATAGTCTAAATTAAATAATTTTGAATAATAATGAAATAATTACATCTGTGTCTGTGGGCAACAAGTAGAAACTGCAACTCTGATATATCGAGATGTATCAGATTATTTAAGCCTGAATTTAAGTGAACTGTGACCTGATACCACTCATAGACTGCTCTCCCTTCAGCTCTTACCCAGAAGCCCTCAGTGCTGATTCCTCCTCTGACTGAGGGGCGGCAGACCACACTGACCTGCACTGCTCCTGGTCTCTGCTCTGGTTCTGATCCAGAAATCACCTGGAGGTGGAGAGGAGCAGGAGAGAAGGACTCTCACATCACAGGAAACATCACTGGTGTCACACAGAGACGCAGTTCAACGTTGACCTTTAACCCTTCAGCTGAACACCACGGCACCCACGTCACCTGTAAGGTCAGCTTCACAAGCAGCATCACTACAGAGGAGACAGAGACTCTGAGTTTGGCCTGTGAGTATCAGATACTGCACACTTTATTCTGTACCTTTATTCTTTTAACATCCAACATGTTTTCTCATATTTGTCATTTTGATGGTAAGTGTGATTGGATTTTACAACATAACGTCTCTCTCCACACTTCACACTATCAGCATTTCGTTGTGACATTGAGATTCTGCTTGTGTGCTTACAGGGTTTTCAAACATCTCAAAAAGCTCCCGGTGTGAGGTCCAGTCGGGGGTCCTGACCTGTGTGTGCGTCAGCGAGGGGTTTCCTCTTCCCACCATCACATGGCCGCTGTTGGAGTCTCACGCTGAGCACTCTGTCACTACCAGTAAGTCAGGCCGCACCGTCGTCAGCGTCACTGTTTCTGTGAAGGATCGCAACTACACCACTGTCGAGTGTGTCAGCAGCAATGCACTCTGGGAAGCAAAAGAAAACCTCACGGTCAGCAGAATAAAGGAGTCGAAACTAGACGGTAAGTTTTGAGAAACACAAAACCTCTCAGATTCTATACCACTACTTTATGACATTCTCAAGTACCACACTGAGCACTCTCCGCAAACACTCCAGTTTAACCAGGAGTGTAAAGTTCACCCAGTAGCCATTGCGTGTATTAAGAGTTACACAATGGAGATGATGTCATTGGTAAACACAGATCAACGTGGAGCCGGTGCAGCGCTTCCCTGGGTCATCGTTGCTGTTTCTCTGGTTGTGAATGTCATCTGCATCATCCTCTTGACGCTCCTCTGGTATGTTACCACTTCATCATGTTATGCGGTCATCCCTCTGTCAATGCAGTGGAGACTTTAGGAGCTCACATCATGTCTGACGCTTGCTTCTCTCCAAAGGAACACAAGGAAACAGGTGAAACCAAAACAAGAGGACAGAACTTACACGTCACTGCGGAAAAAGGACGTGTCACCAGAGTACGACGTTATTGCTCAACCTCTGAACTGACCAGTGGCAGCTTCCACCGAGTGAAGAAGATTATTCTTCCATACTTCTATTCAACATGACATGCGTAGACTTGAATCAATATGTTCTATATTTGCTTTAAATTGAACTGTAACTTGGATTTTGCTTTGTAAAGTATTATGTTTTAGTTTACTTTTCATGAACTTTTATTGACAATTTTCACTGTACATTAAAACAAACAAGCAACATGCCTTTGCCTGTGGTGGAATTATTTGTAACGCCTATTCACAAGTTGAAGTAATGAGTTGAAGGTTATGGTATATAAGAGAGAGGTGTAACTTGTCAATAGGGGGATACCCATAACTCATGTGACTTCACAGGGAGTTAAATGAGTATTGTCACGAACTGGGCCACACAGCCATGACAACAAAGGACCACACAAGCAGGTAGGAAACAGAAAGGGATTTATTTAACTTGGGTAGTACAACATACCTTAGGTAGAATAACAAGTGGAGGTGAGTGCATGGTGGGAAGTGTGTGCGTGTGATATGTTGGATAGGGTCAAACCATACTCTCCTACAGACAGCCAAACAGGGTCTCAGGACGGAGAGATAGAGAGCTCCTGGGACCAGAGGATCTTTTAAATACAATATTTATATATATGTATAAATATATGTGTATATATATGTGTATATATGTATGTGTATATACAGGACTGTCTCAGACAATTAGAATATTGTGATGAAGTTCTTTATTTTCTGTAATGCAATTCAAAAAACAAAAATGTCATGCATTCTGGATTCATTACAAATCAACTGAAATATTGCAAGCCTTTTATTCTTTTAATATTGCTGATTATGGCTTACAGCTTAAGAAAACTCAAATATCCTATCTCTAAATATTAGAATATCATGAAAAAGTATACTAGTAGGGTATTAAACAAATCACTTGAATTGTCTAATTAACTCGAAACACCTGCAAGGGTTTCCTGAGCCTTGACAAACACTCAGCTGTTATAAATCTTTTTTTACTTGGTCTGAGGAAATATTAAAATTTTATGAGATAGGATTTTAGAGTTTTCTTAAGCTGTAAGCCATAATCAGCAATATTAAAAGAATAAAAGGCTTGCAATATTTCAGTTGATTTGTAATGAATCCAGAATGCATGACATTTTTGGTTTTTTAATTGCATTACAGAAAATAAAGAACTTTATCACAATATTCTAATTTTCTGAGACAGTCCTGTATATATATGTGTCTATATATATGTGTATATATGTGTATAAATATATATATATGTGTATAGATATATGTATATATATACACATATATGTGTTTATAATTGTATAAATATATATATGTATATGTATATATAATATATATGTGTATATGTCTATGTATATATATATTTATATGTATATATGTGTATATATATATGTGTATATGTATATATATATGGTGTATGTTGGAGAAAGCCTTGATGTTCACGCAGTACTGTAACATCTTAATTCATTATCTGTGCAATAGTCGTGTGCTTTATTTAAATGGGAGTGACTTACACTCATTCATGCTGCAGCAACATCTCTGGTGGTCCTGCAGAAGGACCATTACATCACGTGTAGCTGACGCTTTTATCCAAAGCCACTTTCAATCATACACCCTAGACAACTGCCTTGCTCAGGGACACATGGACTCGGGCGGGGATCGAGCCTCTGATTGAAAGACCTGCTTACCGCTGACCCACTGACTCCCAGGTGGCTGCTTACTGTTGCCTCGTGATAATCCATAAATGTGTTACCCTCACATTTAGGATGCATGGTTTCTAGTTATCAGGACGCCTTAAATGTAATTATTTTGTATTCATAACTTCTCCTGCGCTTAGTCTGGTAGACGGTAAGCTGGTTGTTGTACATCCAGTATGAAAGGTGATTTCCATTTGTGTTTTTTGGGAAACAACCCAGAATAATGATCAGGTGGTCCAATAAAACCTTTTTTTCCTCAACCAAGAAGTCAAGTCACCTGCCTTTTACAGTTGAGCAGACACTCGATTCTTCCTCTGTCGGGGTACGTATTCGAGGATTGAGATATGACTATCACCCAGCATGAAGTCGACTTGTGAAATGGGGTGCAGCCTGGTAGTTTATGAATCCCACATCTGCATCAGCTGTTGACATTTCGTCAAATCGGTTCCATGTCATACTTTAAAGAATAACTTTTGTAGATGACCCGTGGAGCTGTCTAACTCAGACAGCTGAAGCTTCATATTAACTTCAGCTGAATTTAATGATGCATGTTTTCACAGAATGAGGACTGCAGATTTAGTTTCCATCTATTGAACTAGAATTTAATCTGGATGGGATTCTTCAAGGAAACTATTGTAGGAATGTTTATGTTCATATGCATGTTAGTTTGGGAAAAAAGGACTCGTCTAAACTGGTGTGGATTTTTATGCATTAAAATAAAATATGAAAAGTTGTTGAACTACAAATTGCACATTAGTACGCCCTTTATAATAAAAAATAATGTTTTTCGCTTTTTGGATGGTTCCGCTTTTTAAAACTGATAACATGTTCGGCCCAATGCGTCTCTACACACTTGTTAATGTTATTTCAGGAAGACGTATAGATTACTTCCCTTTTTTAATGCGTTACCGGAATCATTTATTAATTTAAACAGAAAACGCATTTACTTATGTTGGGGATGAAATCTTGAGTTTTCAGTTATTGTGAAAACTTTTTTTCTACATTCTGTAATATTGACCGAATATGTAGAAGTGTTCAATATGCAGGCTTATAGAAGCTGATCATGACAAACGTGGAACCAGTTAGCAGCTAAATAGTTATAATCTACCATCTCAACGTGTCAACAGGAAGTTATTAGAAAGAATACAGTGATGCCATGTAAGGCAATGTTTCAATACAGAATCACTTGAGAGACTTTTCTGAGAACACAACTTCAAGATGTTGCACAATATACTGTAAAACATATACTTGCAGTTGAATTAGGAACTAGGATTTAAAAAAATACTGCCGGTATGCACTTAATTAGACTTGGCAGTTCTAATACAGACCATTCACATGCATGCACATCCACCACCCTCCCACCATGCACATGTTTGTGTTGTTTTGTTTATTAGATTATAGAAGAATAGCTGGTAAAGGAGAAATTTGGTTTCTTAAGGTGACACAAGTTTCTCTAACATGTGGTACTTCCTCTTTCTCAGAATTCCTCAACCATTTACAGTCCTGAAGATTATTTTAAAAAAGGAAGTCATTCTCATTTCATTATGCAGTGTTAAAGTTTCACGTTAACTTGATATTTAATATAAATGACAACATATGAACACATCATAAAGATTTGTGAGTGCGGCAGTCCAACGAGGGCCAGCAGCGTGAAGAGAAACTTCTTTGAAAATTGTTGTAGCGCAAAGAGGAACGAAGTACAAAAGGAAGACGAAGAGAGGAAGAGGAAGAGAGGAAGAGTCGGCTCCGAGACGCACAGCAGACATCACTGAGGTGAGAAGAGAGCAGAACGACACCCAAAGAGGTAAAACACGTTACCTCACTTTTAAAATCATCTTGTTAAATTGTAAATGGAAACTTTAATTCATAATTAATAAATTTGTCCTTACCAATGTAATTTAATTATTTTTATAATTCCTTGAATAATGTGTAGATTTTATTGGTGGGGTTGAGGGGATTGTAGATAAAGCTGCTCCAGATAATTAAACTATTTATTTAGCAGTTTTATAGAATATATTCAGTATTACATTCATCAAACCTGAACCTTCAACATATTATTTAAATATAACTGTAGACATTTTTCTGCTCCAGTTTCATGCAGTGAAACATTTTAACGTTTCTGAAAGGAACCGACAGCGACCGGCTCAATCATCGGATCAGGATGTTTGTTCTCATCTGGACGGCTCTGCTCTTCTCTGTGAGAGACGTCACTGCTGACACAGGTTTCATCTTTTATTATTATCTTGTGATGATGCCAACAACTAAATTATGAATAAATTACTGAATAGATTTGCCATGATAAATGTCCTGATTAGAAGCATGGGGAACTTTAGGGTTAATGGATATAATTGTATAATATATATTATATATACTACTTGTTTACCAAAGTTATTAAGTGTGAATATATATGTTAAATACTGAAAATAGCTCATTTATTAAATATCATGAACTATTACCAAGATGTTTTTGTCTCACTGTTTCCATTAACAGGAGAATCAGTGAAGGGATTACAACGATGTGACAGAGGATTCTGTATCACTCTCAGTGAAGGAGAAATCACAGCAGAGGCTGGACTCTGTGTTGTGATACCGTGTTCTTTCACTACTGGTCATGGCTTTACACTCCAACATATGATGTGGTTCAAATGTGAACCACCTAAAACCCAATGTGGAGACGTAGACATTATACTCCACACTAACAAGAATAACAAAAAAGTTCAGTCTGAGTTCTTAGGACGAGTTTCACTGTTGGAGCCTGACGTGATGAAGAGGAACTGCAGCATCATCATCAATAATCTCACTGAGTCCGACTCTGGATTTTATCAACTCAGAGTTCATGGTGTCAAGTATGGTAAAGAAGACGGATTTACATTCTCTACAAGAGCAACTGTCTCTGTTAAAGGTATGAAGAGCTACAACAAATACATATATTGAAGATGTTCATTATATATTCAACATCTTTTCTGTATTTATAGTCTAAATTAAATAATGTTGAATAATAATGAAATAATTACATCTGTGTCTGTGGGCAACAAGTAGAAACTGCAACTCTGATATATCGAGATGTATCAGATTATTTAAGCCTGAATTTAAGTGAACTGTGACCTGATTCCACTCATAGACTGCTCTCCCTTCAGCTCTTACCCAGAAGCCCTCAGTGCTGATTCCTCCTCTGACTGAGGGGCGGAAGGCCACACTGACCTGCACTGCTCCTGGTCTCTGCTCTGGTTCTGATCCAGAAATCACCTGGAGGTGGAGAGGAGCAGGAGAGAAGGACTCTCACATCACAGGAAACATCACTGGTGTCACACAGAGACGCAGTTCAACGTTGACCTTTAACCCTTCAGCTGAACACCACGGCACCAACGTCACCTGTAAGGTCAGCTTCACAAGCAGCATCACTACAGAGGAGACAGAGACTCTGAGTTTGGCCTGTGAGTACATCAGATACTGCACACTTTATTCTGTACCTTTATTCTTTTAACATCCAACATGTCTTCTCATATTTGTCATTTTGATGGTAAGTGTAGTTGGATTTTACAACATAACGTCTCCCTCCACACTTCACACTATCAGCATTTCGTTGTGACATTGAGATTCTGATTGTGTGCTTACAGGGTTTTCAAACATCTCAAAAAGCTCCGGGTGTGAGGTCCAGTCGGGGGTCCTGACCTGTGTGTGCGTCAGCGAGGGGTTTCCTCTTCCCACCATCACATGGCCGCTGTTGGAGTCTCACGCTGAGCACTCTGTCACTACCAATAAGTCAGGCCGCAACGTCGTCAGCGTCACTGTTTCTGTGAAGGATCGCAACTACACCACTGTCGAGTGTGTCAGCAGCAATGCACTCTGGGAAGCAAAAGAAAACCTCACGGTCAGCAGAATAAAGGAGTCGAAACTAGACGGTAAGTTTTGACCTCCTCGACTTTAGAGCACTACTTTATGTCATGTTCTGAACAAGAAACGGCAATCAGGACTTGTTTCTTTTAACATTCAGTTCCTCTTCGTTCCAGATCTGCGCTACACATATTTAATAACCTTCGTACAGCATCAAGTCATCGTTGCCTTTCTGATTGGGACATTCCTTTCAGCTGCCACTTGCTGTTTGGCCCTAAAATGCTGCAGGTACTCTTTTTTATTATGTATTTTACCTGCATAACTGTGCTTCTTATTGACGTCCGTGCATAGCTTTTCTTATTTTTTATAAAAGTTCAAGGCACTATTATTTATGTATTATTAGTCTTTAAGAAACACAACAGTTTTGTTTTAGCATTCTCGATTAATTTGACAGCAAATCATGAATATTTGACAGAAATTCAAACCATAATTCAAGGAAAACCGCTTTTAAAAAAAAAGTGTTCTTCCAAAATACAGGCGTGTATTAAAATATAAATGTAGTATACATACGCTTTAATATTGTTGTGTTGTGAGGGTTGTGTCTTATTTATTTTCCATTGTTATAATATAGTTTTTTGGAAACTTAACAGATTTCATAATTCAAAATGAAATCGTCACAGGTAATAAGGGAGAAGGCCATCGGCTTTGTTTGATGTTTATGACATAACACAACATAAACTGTACTATATTTAAGCTATACATACAAAATAAAAAAGATTCAAGTTTAAATAAAGGTTATAAGAAAAATGTCATCAGTCGTGGGCTGAAATATTCAAAATCACATGTGTGGCCTTTATTTATTCATATAACATTTTTAGTAGTGACTTTGTTTCAATAATTATTGCTTGTTCATTGTTTATTTGAAACATTTGTTCTTGTTTACTTTTCTCCCCAGAAGTAAACAGAAGAACTCTGGTGATACGGCTGAGGCTCTGGAGATGGTGACGACTCGAAGGCTTGCTCTGGTATTTATATGAACACACACACACATATATATATTCACACTACCGTCAAAAGTTTGGGGTCACTTAGAAATGACCTTATTTTTTTAAAAAGCACAGTTTTTTTCAATGAAGATAACATTACATTTATATTTCATATTTTAATATTAATATTTAATATTTCAAATAAAATGTTTTAACCTTGTCAATGTCTTGACTGTTTTCAATTCATTTTGCAATTCATTTGATAAATAAAAGTGAGTTTTCATCGAAAACACGAAACTGTCTGGGTAACCCCAAACTTTTGAACGGTAGTATATATATTTGTAGATATTTATATGTATATATAATATATATGAATATATATATTTATATATATTATTATATAGTAATATATATATATATTTGTATGTATTTATATGTATGTATATTTATATATATTTATATATATATATATTTGTATATATATATGCAGTATATTAGTTAAATGTTCGCTGAAAGCCTTGTGAGGAGACACGTATTACCGTTGTTTTCCTTTTGTTTCACTTATACTTCACACCTTCATCTTTGTAACTCTGCAATGTCGTTGTGAGTGTCGCCTGATTTTTAAAAGCCGGCAGTCTGAACTACAATTATGAAGAAACGGTCATTTTAACGGCTTACAGATGATATAGTTTAGTGTTTCAAGCTGAATTAAAAGGAAGAAGGAACCCGTTGTAGCCTGGATGTACACAAGTCACGTATCGGTTGAGTAAAGGATTTATAATTTCCTAATTTCCCCTGACAGATCGATGCCGGTCAAGGAGTGGAAGGCGACCAAGAGAAGTCTGAAGAAGGAGCTCAGGCTGCCGGCGGTGACGTGGAGCCAAGAGAGGCGGAGTACTCCGACGTCAAGTTTTACTTGCTGAAAAGGAAGAGTCCCACAGGGGAAGAGGTCATACAAGAGACCACATACTCAGAGTATGCCGAGATTAAGAAAGAGAACAGGGCGGAGGGCAGGAAAGAGGAGGAAGAGATGATCGGGGAAGAGAAGGAGGCAAAACGGTGTATGCCGAAGAAGGAGGGAGGGCAGGATGTGGCAGTGTACTCCAATGTGAATGAAATAATGGCTGAGGAAGAAGGACTGTGAAGCTTGGTGGAGTGACTGGGAAATTAACTATTTCCCCAAAGGTTGCAGATGTTGGAGGAAGCAAATAAGTACAGTTAAAAAAAGTGAGAGAAGAAGAATAGTGAAAGTAATGTGTTGTCAGTACTTAAATATGTATAGGCTAAAAGAAGTGGACAGATGTTAGGCACAGGTGTGTTTTAAAGGGGTTCTTGGCAGAAAAGAGATGGGACGGCAGAGCAATTAAGGTTATATTGCTATATATTATATGTGTAGCCGTGGCTCATGAAGTAAAGCGGCCGAGTGGTCCAGTATAATAGCAGACAGACACTGGACCCTGAATGTGTCATTTGTTTGATAGAATCTGATT
This sequence comes from Pseudoliparis swirei, assembly GCF_029220125.1. NCBI lineage: Eukaryota > Metazoa > Chordata > Actinopteri > Perciformes > Liparidae > Pseudoliparis > Pseudoliparis swirei. The sequence continues at coordinate 6,128,932 of NC_079409.1, forward strand.
TAAATGCTGTTTGACGTGATCTGTACGAAGTATTCAAACGTATCGATGCCTGTCAGAGTATCCTCAGTGCTCTGCTGGGCCTGTTTGCAGGTGCATTTTGTTGTTGTTGTTGTTGTTGCTTTTTAGCTTTGCGCACAAATAAAGCTCATTCCTGCAATGAAAGAAGTTCTCTGAGTTTCATTTTGTTTTTAGGACTAAACAATGGAATATAATGCCACAAATATTCCCCAGATGAGTGTTTTGTTATATATATATATATATATATATATGAATATATATATTCATATATATATATTAATATGTATATTAATATATATATATGTATATATAAATATATATTAATATATGTATATATATATTAATATATCCTAAATGAGGGGATTGTGACCCTTTCATCAACATTGTGGACAGTGAGGAGAACAAAAGTATTTAGTAAACAGTGTTGTTTGTTACTATATGGCGATACTGATACATTTTAGCGTCCTTTATTTTCTGTAATTTTAGCTGTAGCAATACTAATAATGTGAGCTATTTATATAATTTAAAACACATGCTAATCTTGCATTAATGATGCTAGTATCTTCATTGATGTGCCTTCTTGCAGAGCTTTACATACACAGTGAGCATGAATGTGCTTCAGGTGGTTGTAGATCAAGGCCGAGCTCACGGGATTAAAATGTTCCACGAGCTTTACGGCCACCTTGAAAGAGATCAGCCCGACTCGGCTGCTGTCAGAGCAGAGGAACCAGCAGCTGACGACTGAGAAGAACAAACACGTCAACCACAGGGCTGCTCCGCCTCCATCCGCCGAATTAAAACCTTGCATTGCCAAAAATAATGTGTATTATATTGCTTTTAAAAATGGCCAATCCATGCACCTTATGATTTTTACATGGATTGTGATGTTTGCTTTTTTTTAATGGACTGGTCAAAACCTTAATTTCAAGTTTAAAATGTTTAAATTAAAACAAAAAAAGCATAAAAAAGTGCAGCAATAATAATACTTATAATGGTGGTTATTTGGTGTGCAGGTCTATCTGTTTTAATTATGTTAGATATGTATTTGATCCAGCATCCATCCTATTGGAGAAGGGGTGTGGCTCTTTTTAAAAATATTTTCTTATTGAAATAGTAAGCCCACCAGTGGTGAATAAGCAGTTTTCCAGTTACACCAGTAACATAATTAACTTGAATATTTAGGTCACATTTGAAAAGCTGCCACTTTGATCTGTTTTTTATTGATATGTTAGCTCCTGTCTCCACTTAGCAGGGTGCTAAGGTAGATCAGTTTGAATGCAGACGTCCTTTTCATTTCATCTTCCTGCTCTGTGGTTCATTATTTTATAAACACTGCAGTCTCTTCTCACAGAAATGGCCGATGTCTTCAGAAGCCTGAACCTCCTTGAGACCCTCAAAGAGTCCGTAGAGCGCAACAAGTTATCAGATGTCAAGGATGCAGTGGAAGATCTCCTGATCAGCCGGATCAACTTGGCTGTGATCGGGGAGCGCGGCGATGAAAAGGACACCTTCATCAACTCCCTGCGTGGCCTCGGCTCCGGGGACGACGGAGCGGCTCCGTCTCAAGCCCCCGTCGCCCCGGAGGACGTGGCCGGCTACCCGAACCCGAGACACCCGGACTTCCGCCTGTGGGATCTGCCGCCTGCCCCGTCCACGTCTCCATTTGAACCCGAGGGATACATGGAGCGGGTTCGGCCAGCGTTCTAATGCCGTGGACATGACCTTCAGCCAGGCGCCCAAGCCAACGCCGTGGAGTTCCTCGAGGCCCGCGCCATGCAGCGCGCGGTGTACTTCCTCCTCTGGCGGCGGGAACACACCTGGAGGCGAGGAAAGCCAGTTTAGGGCGCTGGCGTCAGGAGGCGTGGCGAAAGTCTACCTGGTGCGGCCCGCCGAGATTGGACTTCCCGGCCTGTTGGAGGACATGGGACGCCGCTCTGGGAGGGGAAGTGAGAAATGAAATGTGTTTTTGTCTTTGTGTAAAGTTTCCTGTTTAGGAGAGGTTTCCATTTTACGGTCATGTTTTGCAATATGAGAAATTAAAAACACTTTTGATACCTTTTCACTCTTATGAACTTTGAGTCAAGGATAGGAATAAAATGTATTCCTATCCTTTTAGACCCAGATGAGATTAGATATAGATTATATATATTTATTCAATAAATATATATAATCTATATCTAATCTGGGTCATTGGTTAGCAGCTCCGTCTTTCAATCAGGGGGTTGGCGGTTCAATCTCTTGTCGAAGTGTCCTTGAGCAAGACCCTTAACCCTGAGTTGCGCCCTGTCGCTGTGTCTACGGTGTGTGGAGGTAACATGATTGTAAATCGCTTTGGAGAAAAGCGTCAGCTAAATGTAATGTAATATATTCCTTTGCCCTGGTGTCTTTCTTAAAGCAGCCACTAGGGGGTGCCAGAGGAACATGTTCTAATTCTAAACGCAAGAAGCTTTTTTACCTTACATTTAATTTAGCTGACGCTTTCATCCAAAGTGTCTTGCTCAAGGACTAGAGCGGGGGTTGAACCGCCAACCCCCTGATTGACAGACGAACCTGCTAACCACTGACCCAGATTAGATGGAGATTATATATATTCGCTTCAGACCATTAATTTATGATGTCGTTGCTGCATGATATTCTGCAGTATTCGTGGGATAAAACGAAGGCCGACGAAGAAGATGAAAAGGTGTCTGACCGTCAGGTCCACACGGTGTTTTGAGACCAACCGGGAGTCTACTACTGCATCGCGAAGAATGAAATATATGAATGATGGTCTGACCCAGTCCATCTGACCCAGTCCATCTGTTTTTCAGACACATGAGGAAGAAATTAGGTCAACAATGAACCAGGAACACGCTGCCCAGTTTGGGTTTTCTGGCGATGACTCACGCGTTTTATCTACTTCACTATCAAACTGATCCAGACAAAACTGACCCTCTTTGTTTGTGGGTCCACGTGAACCCATCCAGGGTTGGTGGAGGAAGAGGATGAAGAGGAGGAGGAACCACTCCAGTACAGCAGAGCCCCTCAGGAGCAGAGATGACCTCTTGCCAGACCAGCAGCACCGTCTGCCAAATGTCCAACGATGCCAGCCTGGACCAGACAGCACGTAAGACAGCAGCCACACACACACACACACACACACACACACAGCTGCTCATGCTGGAGTCAAAGAGTCCCTTTAAGAAGCTTCAGACACTAATGGCACAGTGACGGTCATTTCAACATCTTCATCTTCATCCTCATGATTTATTTTTCTATTTTTAATCACTGTTTATCATATTTTGCACACTGCACATTTGTAATGATCCATACTTTTATCTTTTTATTAATAAAAAAAATGGTAACAAATAGAAGAGAAGTATCAACCGGAAGGTTACATTTTACAAAGAGAGCAACAGGAAAGTAAATGCAATCGGCCTGAAGCAACTTCCTCAGAGTCATTTTATGACTCCTTTCCTCAGTGGCTGCATGATTCCTTTCCTCAGTTGCTGCATGATTCCTTTCCTCAGTAGCTACATGATTCCTTTCCTCAGTGGCTGCATGATTCCTTTCCTCAGTGGCTGCATGACTCCTTTCCTCAGTGGCTGCATGAGTCCTTTGCTCAGTGGCTGCATGATTCCTTTCCTCAGTGGCTGCATGATTCCTTTCCTCAGTGGCTGCATGATTCCTTTCCTCAGTGGCTGCACGATTCCTTTCCTCAGTGGCTGCATGACTCCTTTCCTCAGTGGCATTTTTTCGTAATCCATTGCAAGAAATGTTGTTTTTGTACAAGTACTTTGATTCGTTGGATATTTGTCAGACAGTTCAATATTATCTTTTACCTATAAATGCAATATAATGTCACGGTCCTATACATCATTAAAGGACATGCTACTATGAACTTAGCATGTATCTATAGTAGTGAATGACAGAAGAATAAAGTTCATGAGTTTAGAGGGAACATTTACGGTTAATTGAGGGTTAACTACCGACTGTATATTTACTTTTTTTGGGTGGTTTTGCTCTGCATTTTTTCAGAAAAGAAACACAAGCTAAATGAGTGACAGAAGTTAAGAGCAAAACAATAAGGTCGTCTGCATTGCAGTTTCCACCTCCACCGAGTCCTGAAGCCGTCTGAAGTCCAGAATTCTTTGATTCGTCTATAATGTATTTTAAAGTTAAGCCACGCCCCCTTCACTGCCCCGTCCTATGAGACCATCAGTGCTCTCCCCTTTCCCCAAATGGGTGCCAGCGACGGCCTCTTCTTCCTTGGCGTCTCCTCCGGAGTGCAGACGGATCTCGGCGTACTCGGCCGTCACGGAGGCCAGGCCTCTGATCTCGCCCCCCCCGAGCTCGGCCCGGAGTTTAGCGAAGTCCACGTCGGCGTAGTGGAGAGGGTCCTCCTCCTCCAGCGTGGCTTTATTGGCATAAATCACGTCCAATTTTGACGAGTTGGTCTACGAGAAAACAAGAGATTGAGTACGGAAGAAGGAATAGTAGACATGACAGGCATGCAATATTATGACATACTATGACTTTAGGAAATACTATATTAATGACATCATATATTATAAAATATCATCTTTATACATCCTTGTATTGTAGCATATTATATTATGACTTTTCATTACGGTTTCATGGCATACTGTATAATTACTTGTTAATGATATCTATGACATACTTCTATATTGTGATTTTTATTTGTAGATACTATATTATGAAATTGTATGACCTTTTCACTGGACATAGAGGCTCATTCATAGGATTTATAGGATGTGTGAAGTTATTTATTCATCTGTGTTTTCACCTAAATTAAAGTGGAGGCCGTAAACTCACCCCATTAGAGACTAAAATGTCGGAAGTGTCCTCCAATCTCATATTTGGTGAAAGTCCTATTTTCCTTTTCCTACAACCAATGCAAAAAAAAACAATAGTTAATGTGTATTCTCTTATTCAACGGCTGTATTCAACAACGGCTGCCCACTGAATTTGACCGGCAGCCGAGTCGCTGACAACAACCGTAAAAAAAAAAAGCAATAGTCTCATTGTGAAGCCAGTTATGTTATTCTGGGTGTTAGCTCGTGTTTCTTACCTGCAAAATAATATCAACAGCGGGACACACAGCAGCAGCATCCCCACGGCTCCCACTGCAGAGCCGATGAACAGAGACAAAGCATGGAGGCCTGAAAAGGTCTCATATCAGTCAGAGAGAGACGGATCATACGGAAGAGAAGACGAATATAAATGCAACACCCCGCGGGCTCCTCTACCTCGCTGAGGTTCGCTGGAGGACAAGTTGAATACAAAACGGTGGGAGCCCAGCGAGTTGATGCTGACGCACACCAGAGAGGGCGTGGCTTCGTCCGGATGGTGCAGGGTGATGACGCTGCTCGTACCCACGGACCCGAGGGGAACTTTCTGGATCGGGATGGCGGAAGAGTGATTGACAGCCTCCCCGGCCAATTCCCAAATCAGGGAGGGAGGCGGGTTCCCCTGGCTGTCGCAGAAACATCGGATCAGGGATGACATCGTGACGCAGCGTGACTCGGGCAGAATCTCTGGAGCGACTGAGACAGAGAAGGCGTTTGGTTATTTGTGGTCAAACTGATTGGGGGGGGAAACAAAAGGCTTAAAATGAACAGATAAATAAATCTCACATGTGACATCGATACTGGTGAGATCAGAGTGTTCGGCCCCGTGGACATTCAGCGCCTGGCAGTAGAACCGGTCCTCCGAGAGTTTGGTCACGTTGAGAGCGAGGTCCCGCCCGGAGCCCATCGCCTCCTTTTCTCCTCCGGCCACTCGGAACCAGGTGATGTTGACCTCCGCTGGATTGGCGATGCTCGTGCAGGTCAGAGTGACGGAGCTGCCGGCCAGAACTGGACCGGAGGGGTCGACGGACACCGAGGTGTTCTTAGGGGGATCTGGAAAAAAAATAATAGCATGCGTTAGTCATTCAAGGTTTTTGCTCATTACAAATCGGAATACATCTCGGTTGATTCAGGATTTATAATTGCACGGCTTGATTCAATACCTTAAGTTGGTGTCATAAAAATACTTGTTATTTGATCACTGTATATCATATTGTGCATTATCAATAAAGAAAACACAATGGGATACCTTACAAAAAAAGAGTGTTGGATTATTATATGACAATATTCACATTATTCTTGTTGGGGTTATTTTGGAGGGGAAGAAAATAGTGTTTTTAAGACCAGCTATGATGTCAGATTTACAATATAACAAACAACCAGATGTGGTAGCAAACATGCAACAACAACAACAACACTGCACTGGTCAGAGTTTAGGAGACCATGAACCTCAAGGTCCAAGGTCACACATTAACCTTCAAGCCAACACAGATAAGAAGACCCTAAAGCTGCCGATGATCATGTGACATGATCAAATATGGATGCTGACTGAAAGTAAAGTAAATAAAGTCACCAAATAAGGGAGAAAGAACATTTTCCTTTTCGGGAAAATGACGTCTTAATAAGCAACATAAAACAAACGACTCACACTGAATGTCCAGCTGAGTCGAAGCTGAACTTCCCTCTCCCAGCGCGCTCGTCGCCACGCAGCGGTAGTTCCCGCTGTGGCTCGGGGTGACGCCGTTCACCACGAAGCTCGACCCGAGCTCCTCCTCCTCCTTTTCGTCGTCTTTGTACCAGGTGTAGCGGGTCACGGTCGGGTTCGCGCGGCTCCGACAGAGCAGAGACACCGAGCTGCCCTCCAGCACGGGGCGGCTGGCGTTGACGATCACCGTGGTTTCCTTGGGAGGAACTGGACACAGACACACAAGCGTGGGGTCAAGTCCACGGCTATGGAGGACTTAAAATGACTTAAGTATAAATAAATAAATAAATGCATGAATAAATACAAGAATAAATAAATAAATGCTTAAATAAATGTATAAATAAATAAATACAGGAACACGTAAATGTCACGCATAAATAAATGAAGAAATACAGAAATGTAGAAATACATTTATTTAATAATGTCCTGTTGAGTTATAACTTATATTTATTCATTCCTGTATTTATTGATTTATTTATACATTTATTCATTCCTGTATTTATTTATTTAGTTATTTAAGCATTTATTTATTTAAACATTTATTTAAGCATTTATTTATTTATTCCTATATTTATTCATGCATATATTTATTTCTTTATTTATACTTAAGTCATTTAAAGTCCTCCATAACGGTCACGCTGGTTTTTTTCTTCTCCCCGCTTCACTTTAACTTACATTGTACGTCGATCTGAGTGGTGGCTGAGTTCTGGTTCCCGCGGTCGTTGCCGGCTTGGCAGTAAAATGTGCTGTTCTCTTCCGAGACCGCGGCGGAAAGCCGCTTCCTCAAACCCACCACGGTCGCCTGGTCTCCATCCACTCTGTACCAGGTGAAGCGGTCCACGGCTGGATTCGCGTTGGTGTTGCAGGTCAAGGTCACGGAGCTGCCCTCTGCCACGGGACCCGAGTAGCTGACCGATGTGTTATGAGGAGGATCTGGAAGAGTATTTTTGGAATTTTGTGCACTTAAAAACTTGCTGCTGGAAGGATTTAGTTACCTTTGGATAACTGCGGACTCGCTGTTTCAAGTCTTGCTAAGCTAAGTTAAGCTAAGCATTTAGCTCTAGACATTACATTCAAAACATATATCTCTTATCCCTTTAAGAGATATGATATGTTAATACAACACCACGCCTTATTCAGTCAACCACTTTGTTTTAATTAATGCTTTAAAATAAGTTGTAACTTCTTGAATTATTAAAAGTTGCTTTTTGGAAGCTAAATTATGAGAAATTCCTTCAGCACCAATACTATTATCCAATCTGCAGTTGTAATAGTTAATAATCCAAATATGGCCGAAGTTGTGCTGAAAGAGGATAAACAAACCACACCTATGGGCTTTTTGTTTGTTTGTACATGTCATAACGTAACATTTTATAAATTAGATTTTAACCCTCCTGTTACCTTTCGGGTCAATTTGACCCCATTCAATGTTTAATGTCGGTGTTCCTTGGGGTCAATTTGACCCCAGGCTGTTTTTCACTGTGTCAAACATATAAGAAATATCAACTTTTTTATATATTTAAAGGGCTATTTAGGTAGTCAACAAACAAACATAAAGTACCTCACACTTAAACGTGGGAAACAATATTAATTCTAATAATTTTCTGGAGGTTTTAATTGCTGGGGTCAAATTGACCCCGAGGGTAAAATCTGTTAGTAAATGTGAAGATAACAGGAGGGTTAAGGAAGAAGTGTACTCACAAAGCACACGCAGGGTCACTCTGTTTTCATACAGGAGGTCACTGTTGCCAGCTTGTCGGTTGTGGAGGGCGCTGCACGAGAAGCGGCGTCCATCGTGGCGGGAGGACGCCGTGAAGTTCAGAACAGATGTCACAGATGTCGTTCCTACGCTCTCCTCGATGTCTCCGATTGTCGGGGTCCAAGTCAAAGCCGGGGGAAGAATGGCGCACGGGGCCACGGCCGAGCACGTCAACCTCACGGGAGATCCTTCTTCCACCTCCAGCCAGGATGGAGTGATGACAGGTTTAGGCAGGGAATCTGCAGAGGAAAAACAACAAGGAAATGGAGGGAGAGACACCAAGAGGTTGTGGGTTGTACACGCTTGTGAGTAACAGGACGTTACACAAACCCCGAGTGGTGATGAGGACGCTCGATGAGAAGCTGAACTTCAAGTCGTTGTTACACTCCAGTCTGAAGTAATATCGGTCGTAATCGTCTGACGGCAGGTTGTCGAAGACGGTGGTGCAATTCTTGTCACGCAGGTTGCCCGTCAGTTTCCCCTGGAGGATGTTTTGGCCCGGTGTGCGACCGGAGTGGACCACCACTGTTTGACTCCTGCCTCTCATCCAGATGGCGACGCAGGACTCATCCAGGTATGGATCCCAACCCGAGGCCAAGCTGAAGGTGCAGGGCACCGTCACACAGGATCCACTCAGTCCCTCCACTCTCTGAGGCATGAAGGCTGCCCACTGCTGGCATACGACACCTGAGGTGAGAAAAAACAGAGGTTAACGCGGAAAATAAGTCATCCAACAAGTAGCCTATGCCTATTAAACGTCCCAACAACTGTCTTTATTAAAAGGAAAAACTAAACCGACGACTAGCAATTTTTTTTGCAGTATTTATACATAATTTTTAACATTTGCAAGTCATTTAAAATAAAAAATAAAAAAGGATTTAAATGTGGAAACCCCTACCGTGAAGGAGGCAGCATAGGAGGGACACCTGTACAGCAGCTGCCATGTTGAGCCGACAGAGAGGTACAGTACTGGACACACAGTTATACACTCATTTATATTGGATGGGGCACTATTACAACACGAGTAGCCAGGGAATGCAGAATTAATCTCTTTTTAAAAAGGTGGAAATTAGATTTAGTTGATCGTCCTTCACAATAAAAGCTCCGTCTTACCTTACAGCCAATAATGATGATTGGCACCCGATGTGTTTATTTTCTGGAAAGAAAAAAAAACATATTTGAGATTTAAATACACGACTAACGACTTGCACTGATACTTGAAAACATAAGCAAATAAAAGGTTTTACCAGCATTGAAGTGTCAGTGGTAATAATCCAGCGACTGAGTCACGTCAGACTGCCGGTGGCTCAGCTTTTGAAAGGTTTGATTGGGGTGTGGCGATCAGCACTCAGTCTCCTCTCCGAGTGAATCACACGCCAATGTTCTCCAACCAGTATGTTGAAACAGCCAACTGTTGTTTCGCAAATTTTTCACACACACACCTTTTGAAATAAAGAGGAAGAGAAATCAACATAAAAATTCTCAAGATTAAACAAGTCTTACTTTCATAGTCGACTTGAGGGTAAAGAGAAGAGCTAACATCTAATCAAAAACTACTGAACACAAACAGTCGTTTAACTGCTTTAACCGGGATGGTTGCCAGGATGCATTGTGGGATGTTTTTGAACAAGCTGGGTTTCTGAACCCTCTTCGACCCCAACATTCATGAGCCATGTTGGAGGTCTATGATAAACATAAGAAAAAAATCACTTTGAATTGTTGTTTTGTCAAATAATATATTTTGTTATTTGACAGCCAGCAAACATAAAATTCTTAGGATGAAATTTGTTTTGTATGTCAATAAAAAAATAAAATCTCTCTAAATAAATATATATATTTCTTGCTCAAGTGGTGCTGCAATGTGTGAACCAATACTTGTTGAAATATTAAACATTTCTTGAGACTACATCTGGAAGAATGGTACCAAACCAACAGACATTGCAATGGTGTGACATTAATCCATGAAGACCGCATGCATGATGGGAAAACATAAACATTTAATAGTGCATTCATAACAGTGTACGCCTTCATTTACTTGCATATCAAACCCATAACAAATTCCAAATAATAACTTACGTCATGAAAATGTCATTTAGAAAAACAAAAAGACATGATATGGATACATTTGTGGAAACACCTGGCAATATAAAACAATCCAACAGAAAATAATAATAAATAAAAAAAACATGAAAAAAAACAAGACCTCTTTGTTCGTCTAATATGATGTTTTATTGCTGGGTTGTTTTATTGGATTGCATTATATTGTACAGTGTTGCTATTATTGTGTCCACTCCCTGTTGTAGCGTCGTAGTGTCCACTCGTCCTGTGATGCTGCACTGTGACCAGCAGGGGGAGGTAGGGCTCAAGGCCCGAAGCCTCCCAGTAACTGACTTCCCACGTGTCCAGCTGCTTTTGGTTCAGTATGTGAACCTCTGCTGCCACTCATGCGTCAAGTAACAGTTTCCTCTGCTGTGTTTTTCAAGCACTTCTGTCTGGCATCCAGAACCACTGCACCTCCTCGTCTCCCTCACACGTCCACAGATCCGTCAGTGCGGGAGCAGAAGCAGCTCTCCGAGGTGGACCTCAGCCCAAAACCGCACCCCCATGCTGGGTGAGATGGCTCACTGCATGCAGCGGCTTCGCTGGTGTTTTTTTTCTTCTTTCGCTGTCACTACTGCAAGAGGTCAATAACGGCTGTGCTCGTCTGTTGCCGTGACAATGACGTCCATCCAAATCCGCATGGACACCGGATTGGTCGCCACCAGAAAGAAGAGACGGTCGTACGTCTTCACGCAGAACGTCAGGCTGGGCCGCGAAGACTGAAGGGAAGGGACGGACGGCAATAATGAGACACGCATAACACACGTGGAATAAATAATAAAAGAAAGACATGAGGGAGAAGAAGCATTTAGACTGAAGAGAGCTTCCCGATCAGTCACTAATCTCACCATAGAAATTGGGCATTCTTTTACTTGAAACCCAAAAGGTTATAAAAAATATTTTAACTTTTATGAGACAAATCTTTTCATTGAAGCTTTTTATCATCGCTGCTCTCACAGTCCTTTCACAGTTTTTCTCAGAAGCCGAACAGGTCACGTGACATTTGAAGGCATTTCGAGTTCAGCTGAAAACTTGCTCCAACTAAAAACTAAAACTAAACTAAACTGGCCTGCAGATCTTATTTGAGACTCCAGACGTTCACTTTAAACTGCGTTCGTCAAAGTGTTGCCCCGGGATATGGAGTACAGATATTTGGCATCCAGCCCGGTGGATCACTCCACAGACTTAGAAACATTCTTCTGAGTCACTTGGTGTGTTTATTAAATTGATATGAACTCACGGAGGCGGCGGTTCGTAGATGGTCCAGGTAAACTTCCTCTATGGCCTGGAAGTAGATGACTCCCTTCAGCTTCCTCTCGTCACAATCTGGGGGAAACAAATGAAGACAAAAAAAGTGGAGAAAAACACTTATTAGGACTTTACGGATATAATTAAAGTCATGAAGATTATTACTACTCTGCAACTTTATTATGAATTTTAAACTGATTTATAATTATCTTAAGTCCTCATTAAGAAGTTACATAAAAGTAAATAATGTAACCAAATTAAATGTATTTGCCACTTCTGGGGGCAACGCACAACGAATATAAAAATACAAAAATAATGTTATTGTCGCAACGTTCTGTCACAACACGTTTGACTTAGTGCGACACACAGTCGTGCAAACAAGCAATACGTGGGTGTGCACACGACTCTCCCAGCCAGTCCGACCTGTATAGTAGGCGAGTCGTTTGTGGTCCATGTCGAACAGGAACCATCTCTTCTTCCAGGTCTTGACCCGCCCCCCTCTTTTGGTCAGGAAGCCGGCGCAGCGCCGAGGCGTCAGCCGCAGGTCCATGCAGCCGGTCACTCCGTGACCCAGAGACTCCACGTGGGCCCGGAGGTCGAAGTTGGGAGAGAGGAAGAGGGGCAGGCTGTGCTGCTGGAGGGCCTGCTGATACACAGAGGGCCCAATGATACACATGGAGGGCCCGATGATACACATGGAGGGCCCAATGATACACATGGAGGGCCCGATGATGGAAATATTTGTCTGCTTAACTTTTTCCTCAGGCCAAAATAGTCATATTATAATTAAATATAAAGTCTAAAAATCTAGTGGAATTTAGTCCTAGGAAAACTAGGTTTTGTGTAATACCGCTTCATCTGTAAAAGTTGTTTAAAGCCTTCTTTTGAAATGAAAAAAACATATTTTGGTAATACCGCCAGCGCCCACTAGATGTCGCTCTGAGGCCCAGTTTGAGAATAGCTGATGTAGGTGATGTCAGGTTTTGACAAGGAAGAAGCATGAGTGGAATAAACAAGACGTTATCTCTGGTTCTACTGCATCCATCTTTCATTTTTGTAATTTTCGAGTCTAGAAGGTGAATAAGAAAATATCTTGAACACTACAATATGGTTGACATTTTATAGAGTACTGGTACATACCTCTGGGGAGTTTGGGGGAGAACTGGCCTTCGATTCTGGTTCTGGTTCTGGCTCTGGTTCTGGCTCTAGTTTTGAACTGCGTGGGCTGTCTTGCTGCTCTTCTTCGGTTAGGGAAGAGTTTAACTCTTTCTGCCTTCTCTCCTCCAACAAACTCCACCGGCGCTCTTCCTGGGTGCACGCATTGAAAATGATTAGCGTGTCATCTTTGAATACAACGTGAAGATTTTAGGGCAACACATCTTTAAAAAAAGACAATGATGGTCCCGCTCCAACAGTTGTATGTACAATAGATTCCTTGATACGCATATCGCCATCTGCTATGGGCCTAAGCTGCTGGGGGACATCTTAGGAAACACTGAGCTCCTATCTCCTCTTCTCTCTCTCTCTCTCTCTCCTTCTGGACAAATTCATGTCTCTTCAATGCACATTACTAATTATTTTTGCCTCGTTGCCGCTAAGGTGTGTGGAACCAGTCTTTCCCTCCGGCCTCCTGCCCCCTGGACCCAGCCTCCTGCCATAGCGCTGCTGATGCCCCTCCTCTCTACCTCCTTCTGTTACATGGATCGTGGTTTTCTGGATCGTGGTCCATGCCTACTGCTCATTATTAATAATTTCTGTCATATTCATTGAATGTGTTGTAACTCTGTTACACCTGTCATCTATTGCTTCTGTCCATCCGGGGCGAGGGATCCTCCTCTGTTGCTCTCCTGAAGGTTTATTCCCCTTTTTTCCTGTGAAAGGGTTGTTCCTGATCCGATGTGAGGTCCTGGGACAGGTTTGTCGCATGTGAACAGATTCTAAAGTCCTCTGAGGATAATTTCTAATTTCTTATTCTGGGCTAAACAAAATAAACTGAATTATCCCCAAAAAAGGAAGCAGTAACAATCCCCTTTCAAACTTCACATTCACTCACAAACATATGGCTCAACATTCTTGAAATTCACCAGTGCTGCAAACACGCATCACAAACATCCACACATCTGCCGGCGGTTCTCTTGGACCCTCATGTGCGAGCTGAGTGGGTGTCAGTGACCAGACAGCCGTGTCCAATGCGCGGTGTCGCGGCGGATTAGAGGTGTCGGCGAGTGTTTCCCATGGCAGGTGACTCACCCTCTCTCGGAGCAGCCTCTCTCTCTCCGTCTTGGCTTCCCTCAGTTTCTTCTCGATCTCCACGAGATCATATAGAGACGGGCTGCGAGAGGAAGAGGAGGATTCATCAAACCGGTAAAAATAAAATAAAAAAATGCACTGGCGAGATACAAACAACCCTAATGTGTGGAGAAAGGCACGCCACGGAACAAACACGAGTCATGTGTCCATCATTTAGTCCTGCAAAAAGTCAACTTGCATGTCGACAGTATTGCGCAACACTGTATTGATAACTATACTTTCATTTCATTGCAGACAAATCACTGTAATTTTGGAAGAAATGATGTTCATATCTGACACATTTTTCACCCCTGGAACAGTATTTGTAGGTGTGTTATAAGTCAATGTGTGCATGACACAATACAACACAATACATAGCATGACCAACTAACTGCAACGCTACCGACTAGTTTTGTTATCCACAATTTTTTTTACATTTTAATTCACTGGTCAGTTTTGAGATTTTTGACTACTTTGCTTGTGAAAGTCTTTTTCTGATTTTAGGGGGGAAAAAATCCAAAATACACGTGTTGTTGTTACGTTTTACTTTTGTGTCTATTTGCGTATAATAGCAATAGAAAATGCCTAATTTGAATATTTAAAATCTTAATATAATTAATAAACTGGGTAAGTTTCATGGCGATATCCATTTGTTAAAATGTCGACCCGACTCGCCTTTAGTGACTGAATTTAACACGACACCTACAGCAACTAGTGCTCCTGAATTAGTTGTGGATGCACACAGTTGTACTCTAAACAATCCAGAAGTCAAATACTGAACGCCAAAATTAGTAAGATTCCTAAACACGGTTCTTCTGGTTGGTCTGATGTTTTGTCGTCATGGCGATCATCACCATCCCCAACAACAACACTCATGTACCGAGATAAGATCTGCGACTGTAAATCCACATACTTTATCTGGTCACCCTACTGGACATCACTCTGTAACCACAATGACCTCGGAGTGACTGTGCATTATATTGCTAAGAAGTGGGCGCTGCATTCACACGCCCTGACTGATGAAAACAGAGGAGACACATGATGCTGAAACGTGCGCGGGACACTTTACTGAAGTTGCACAGCAGTGGAATGTGACAAATAAAGTCACCACACTGAGCAGATAGAGCACCAGAGATGATCGCTGCTGCGAGACGACTGCCTTTGATCATGTCCCTGCTTCAGTCTCCAGCGTTCTGTCACAGTGTCTCTGCATAACAGTGCATTTGACAATGTCCTGACAGATTTTATGGCACTTTAGTTCATATGGCAGAACATTTAAAATAAGTGTCAAGTTCTAGGAATTGACAAACTGCACTGAAAGTGTTTTCTGGTGTCTCACTCTAACAGGGACAACACATGTTATGGCACTTTCATTCATATGGCAGAACATTTCAAATAGAAGTGCGCTATACACTACTTTTGAATGAATTATTGGATTTTGCGTATACAAATGCGATTATTCGCGATTAATCAGGGAAATCATGCGATTAATCGCGATTAAAAAATGTAATCGTTGCCCAGCCCTAATTGTAGCATATCATATTATGACTTTTCATTACGGTTTCATGGCATACTGTATAATTACTTGTTAATGATATCTATTACATACTACTATATTGTGATTTTTATTTGTAGATACTTTATTATGAAATTGTATGACCTTTTCACTGGACATAGAGGCTCATTCATAGGATTTATAGGATGTGTGAAGTTATTTATTCATCTGTGTTTTCACCTAAATTAAAGTGGAGGTCGTAAACTCACCCCATTAGAGACTAAAATGTCGGAAGTGTCCTCCAATCTCATATTTGGTGAAAGTCTTATTTTCCTTTTCCTACAACCAATGCAAAAAAAAACAATAGTTAATGTGTATTCTCTTATTCAATGGCTGTATTCAACAACGGTTGCCCACTGAATTTGACCGGCAGCCGAGTCGCTGACAACAACCTTAAAAAAAAGAAGCAATAGTCTCATTGTGAAGCCAGTTATGACGTGCTACGTTGACAGCGAAGCATTCTGGGTGTTAGCTCGTGTTTCTCACCTGCTAAATAATATCAACAGCGGGACACACAGCAGCAGCATCCCCACGGCTCCCACTGCAGAGCCGATGAACAGAGACAAAGCATGGAGGCCTGAAAAGGTCTCATATCAGTCAGAGAGAGACGGATCATACGGAAGAGAAGACGAATATAAATGCAACACCCCGCGGGCTCCTCTACCTCGCTGAGGTTCGCTGGAGGACAAGTTGAATACAAAACGGTGGGAGCCCAGCGAGTTGATGCTGACGCACACCAGAGAGGGCGTGGCTTCGTCCGGATGGTGCAGGGTGATGACGCTGCTCGTACCCACGGACCCGAGGGGAACTTTCTGGATCGGGATGGCGGAAGAGTGATTGACAGCCTCCCCGGCCAATTCCCAAATCAGGGAGGGAGGCGGGTTCCCCTGGCTGTCGCAGAAACATCGGATCAGGGATGACATCGTGACGCAGCGTGACTCGGGCAGAATCTCTGGAGCGACTGAGACAGAGAAGGCGTTTGGCTATTTGTGGTCAAACTGATTGGGGGGGGAACAAAAAGCTTAAAATGAACAGATAAATAAATCTCACATGTGACATCGATACTGGTGAGATCAGAGTGTTCGGCCCCGTGGACATTCAGCGCCTGGCAGTAGAACCGGTCCTCCGAGAGTTTGGTCACGTTGAGAGCGAGGTCCCGCCCGGAGCCCATCGCCTCCTTTTCTCCTCCGGCCACTCGGAACCAGGTGATGTTGACCTCCGCTGGATTGGCGATGCTCGTGCAGGTCAGAGTGACGGAGCTGCCGGCCAGAACTGGACCGGAGGGGTCGACGGACACCGAGGTGTTCTTAGGGGGATCTGGGGAAAAAAATAATAGCATGTGTTAGTCATTCAAGGTTTTTGCTCATTAAAAATCGGAATACATCTCAGTTGATTCAGGATTTATAATTGCACGGCTTGATTCAATACCTTAAGTTGGTGTCATAAAAATACTTGTTATTTGATCACTGTATATCATATTGTGCATTATCAATAAAGAAAACACAATGTGATACTTTATAAAAAAAGAGTGTTGGATTATTATATGACAATATTCACATTATTCTTGTTGGGGTTATTTTGGAGGGGAAGAAAATAGTGTTTTTAAGACCAGTTATGTCAGATTTACAATATAACAAACAACCAGATGTGGTAGCAAACATGCAACAACAACAACACTGCACTGGTCAGAGTTTAGGAGACCATGAACCTAAAGGTCCAAGGTCACACATTAACCTTCAAGCCAACACAGATAAGAAGACCCTAAAGCTGCCGATGATCATGTGACATGATCAAATATGGATGCTTACTGAAATTAAAGTAAATAAAGTCACCAATTAAGGGAGAAAGAACATTTTCCTTTTCGGGAAAATGACGTCTTAATAAGCAACATAAAACAAACGACTCACACTGAATGTCCAGCTGAGTCGGAGCTGAACTTCCCTCTCCCAGCGCGCTCGTCGCCACGCAGCGGTAGTCCCCGCTGTGGCTCGGGGCGACGGCGTTCACCACGAAGCTCGACCCGAGCTCCTCCTCCTCCTCTTCGTCGTCTTTGTACCAGGTGTAGCGGGTCACGGTCGGGTTCGCGCGGCTCCGACAGAGCAGAGACACCGAGCTGCCCTCCAGCACGGGGCGGCTGGCGTTGACGATCACCGTGGTTTCCTTGGGAGGAACTGGACACAGACACACAAGCGTGGGGTCAAGTCCACGGCTATGGAGGACTTAAAATCACTTAAGTATAAATAAATAAATGCATGGATAAATACAAGAATAAATAAATAAATGCTTAAATAAATGTATAAATAAATAAATACAGGAACACGTAAATGTCACGCATAAATAAATGAAGAAATACGTGTGGACACATAAATAGAGACATAAATAAATGAAGAAATACAGAAATGTAGAAATACATTTATTTAATAATGTCCTGTTGAGTTATCACTTATATTTATTCATTCCTGTGTTTATTTATTTATTTATACATTTATTCATTCCTGTATTTATTTATTTATTTATTTAAGCATTTATTTATTTAAGCATTTATTTATTTATTCCTATATTTATTCATGCATATATTTATTTATACTTAAGTCATTTAAAGTCCTCCATACACGGCGCCGGTCAATAACGGTCACGCTGGTTTTTCTTCTTCTCCCCGCTTCACTTTAACTTACATTGTACGTCGATCTGAGTGGTGGCTGAGTTCTGGTTCCCGCGGTCGTTGCCGGCTTGGCAGTAAAATGTGCT
The DNA here is from genome assembly GCF_029220125.1 of Pseudoliparis swirei. Classification (NCBI taxonomy): domain Eukaryota; kingdom Metazoa; phylum Chordata; class Actinopteri; order Perciformes; family Liparidae; genus Pseudoliparis; species Pseudoliparis swirei. The sequence continues at coordinate 6,147,204 of NC_079409.1, forward strand.
GTTCTCTTCCGAGACCGCGGCGGAAAGCCGCTTCCACAAACCCACCGCGGTCGCCTGGTCTCCATCCACTCTGTACCAGATGAAGCGGTCCACGGCTGGATTCGCGTTGGTGTTGCAGGTCAAGGTCACGGAGCTGCCCTCTGTCACAGGACCCGAGTAGCTGACCGATGTGTTATGAGGAGGATCTGGAAGAGTATTTTTGGAATTTTGTGCACTTAAAAACTTGCTGCTGGAAGGATTTAGTTACCTTTGGATAACTGCAGACTCGCCGTTTCAAGTCTTGCTAAGCTAAGCTAAACTAAGCTAAGCTAAGCTAACCATTTAGCTCTAGACATTACATTCAAAACATTTGTCTATTATCCCTTTAAGAGATATGATATGTCAATACAACACCATCCCTTATTCGGTCAACCACTTTGTTAGAATTAATGCTTTAAAATAAAATTATATATATATTAAAAGTTGCTATTTGGACTTTTTTGGAAGCCAAATTATGAGAAATTCCTTCAGCACCAATACTATTATCCAATCTGCAGTTGTAATAGTTAATAATCCAAACATGGCCGAAGTTGTGCTGAAAGAGGATAAACAAACCACACCTATGGGCTTTTTGTTAGTTTGTACATGTCATAATGTAACATTTTATAAATCAGATTTTAACCCTCCTGTTACCTTTCGGGTCAATTTGACCTCATTCAATGTTTAATGTCGGTGTTCTTTGGGGTCAATTTGACCCCAGGCTGTTTTTCACTGTGTCAAACAAATTAGAAATATCAACTTTTTTATATATTTAAAGGGCTATTTAGGTAGTCAACAAACAAACATAAAGTACCTCACACTTAAACTTGGGAAACAATATTAATTCTAATAATTTTCTGGAGGTTTTAATTGCTGGGGTCAAGTTGACCCCGAGGGTAAAATATGTTAGTAAATATAAAGGTAACAGGAGGGTTAAACAGAACATGTTTCTCTTGTTTGTCAACCATTAACTCCACCATGATACAATCTAAAGGCCTCTAGTCTTCCTCTAGCAGCTGCTGAGGCAAACTGACTGTGTGGGTTTTCTTCATGAACTGGGCCGTGATGAAAGGGACGGCGGGGACACCGCTGCAAAGCTGAAACCTCACCGGCCCGGACAGGTGGACAGATTGACAAGTGACTTTTTTTTGCTCGGTCCCGATGCGCGCGCACGGAGCTCTGTGGCTCGCGAGACGGAGATCGATAAGTGTTAACGCAACGCGAAGAGACAGAAATGACGTGCTGCTGTGGAGATACGATCAACAACAGACGTTTAGTTTCATAAAAGAACAAAGACGTGCTCTAGAGAACATGTCAGGGGGCGGGCCAATCTTTTTAATGTCATGCGATCTACCGACACTACGCCGCGATCGACTGGCAGGTCGCGATCGACGTGTTGAGACCCTGATCTACAGGAAGTAAAAGTCGTAACAAGGTTTCCGGAGGTGAACCTGCGGAAGGATCATTACCGATGAACAGACCGTCTGCATGAGAGCGGACAGAGTTCAGATTGAAGTGGTGGATTGGAAGCTCATTTTGCAAATGACTTTTTTTTCGTCCCGACGACCAACAACAGACGGATTGGAAGCTCATTCTGCGCATGCGTTAAATGCGTTAAATTAAAAAAAAACTAGTTAAACCTGTAATTTAATTAACGCGTTATTTTTCACAGCACTAATATATATATATATGTATATATTGTATTTAAAAGATCCTCTGGTCTCAGGAGCTCTCTATCTCTCCGTCCTGAGACCCCGTTTGGCTGTCTGTAGGAGAGTATGGTTTGACCTATAAAACATATCACACGCACAGCACGCACACACTTCCCACCATGCACTCACCTCCACTTGTTATTCTACCTAAGGTATGTTGTGCTACCTAAGTTAAATAAATCCCTTTCTGTTTCCTACCTGCTTGTGTGGTCCTTTGTTGTCATGGCTGTGTGGCCCAGTTCGTGACAATACTCATAAAACTCCCTGAGAAGTCACATGAGTTATGGGTATCCCCCTATTGACAAGTTACACCTCTCTCTTATATACAGGGTGTCCGCGGGTCCTTAAAAAGTCTTAAAAAGTCTTAAATTGCTTTTCCTAAAAATAAGGCCTTAAAAAGTCTTAAATTGTCTTAAATTCAGATTGGATTGGTCTTAAATTTTTTGGGTGTCATGTCCAGGGGTTTTCCTGGGTCAAAATGGGTCTTCGGTGCTCCCAAAAAATATGTTGGCGCGCTGCGCGCGCACCGTCTATTTGTGCAGGTCGGGCTGTTGAGTGATCAGCAGCTGGCCGCTCGGTCCATTCGCGCACCTCACAGTTGCGTATTGATCAGACAAGAAGACACGCTTATCAACTCCAGTGTTTCCCCTATAACAGGGTGAAATCCCCCCCCCGCAAACAATTCTCGGCTCGCGCGACAGAGCGATGTGCGCGCCGGCATCGAAGCTCTGCCGTGATGCGCGCACACGGGTGAGCACCGCGTATTCGGTCCTATCAATCCCCTACAACGTGAAGCATCGGCTACTTTAGAAAACATGGCAGGGTGCAAGTTCAACAACGGCTTGAAAAGAACGAGTGTTTCTGGTCACGGTCGGTGAAATGCTTCTGAAGCTGCGTTATGTGTCGCGAGTCTTTACAGCGGTGGAATCTCACGAGCAGAGCAAGAAGCACAGAGACTAGCGAAGGCCGCCCGCGGGGCTAGCTGCTGCTCCGCCGCTAGCTGCTGCTCCGCCGCGAGCTCCTGCTCCGCCGCCCGCAACGACGTCAACTACAACGCTGGAGGTCACCGGAGGAAATCCAGCGCCTTGCAACAAAGAGCTCATCACCGAAGACCAACGCTGCAGTGCGTTCTTCATTCTGTTCCACGAGACTCTGGACCAGACCACCGCGAGCAGACAGCTGGACTTCATGTGCGTTATTGGTGAAATGACCACGTCCAGTCAGGATCCTGTGGAGCTCATGGGCCATGACATCGCCCAGGACCTACTTCACATCTCAAAGTAAGTCTAACATAAATATATGTATTAACTATCCTCATGTATATGAGTATGTGTATCATATAGTTAAGCTTTACTCGTGTCAAGTTAATAACAGCGATGGATAGGCGCACTACACATTAATTAGACTAATTAAAAATAGTTTTAGAATGGTAGTAAGTAGAGTGGTGTTTACCTGTCAATATGTCTACATAGTGTTCACTAGGCTCAAGAGATGGCTCGCGTTGCTTAATTTGTAAAAATAGTATTCATTCCTATTTATCCAGTCTGACATTAATCTGAAGTGGTGGTGTCATAAGAGATGTGGTGACTGTTGTTTGGCTAATGTCTGCCTTTTTTCTTTCTTTTTTCCAGGAGAATGGACCAAATGTCAACTGGAAGTTTTTATATTAATACAGTTTGAAAAGGATTGTTTTCCTAGTATATTCACAAAAGCTTAGGAGTAGACATGAACCTGTGCACAAACATCCATCACATAGAGACATGAGAACTCACTCACTCACCCACACACACATACATTCTATTATGTAAATGATTTGCATTTTAAAAGCAGCTGGAAATGTTTTTGTTATTTTATGGATTTTTTTTTGTTCAAAAGGAACTATGTTGCATGTATTTTTTAAATATATTTACTTAATTTTAGAGAAATTTGTTCATGGGACTTAAATGTTCTGAAAATGTATTAATAAATATAATTTACAACAGCAATGACATTTGTGTTATCCTTTTGCATTACACCATACTGTTAATTTTGAACAGACATCAGTGTGTTTACTTTGAATTAATTAATTTAGATTAATGTATATTTCCATCGTAAATTAGGTCTTACATTTTATTTAGACGTGGTCTTAAAAAGTCTTAAATTTCACTGGTTTATTCCTGTAGACACCCTGTATATACCATAACCTTCAACTCATTACTTCAACTTGTGAATAGGCGTTACAAATAATTCCACCACAGGCAAAGGCATGTTGCTTGTTTGTTTTAATGTACAGTGAAAATTGTCAATAAAAGTTAGTGAAAAGTAAACTAAAACATAATACTTTACAAAGCAAAATACAAGTTACAGTTCAATTTAAAGCAAATAAAGAACATATTGATTCAAGTCAACGCATAATATGTTGAATAGAAGTATGGAAGAATAATCTTCTTCACTCGGTGGAAGCTGCCACTGGTCAGTTCAGAGGTTGAGCAATAACGTCGTACTCTGGTGACACGTCCTTTTTCCGCAGTGACGTGTAAGTTCTGTCCTCTTGTTTTGGTTTCACCTGTTTCCTTGTGTTCCTTTGGAGAGAAGCAAGCGTCAGACATGATGTGAGCTCCTAAAGCCTCCACTGCATTGACAGAGGGATGACCGCATAACATGATGAAGTGGTAACATACCAGAGGAGCGTCAAGAGGATGATGCAGATGACATTCACAACCAGAGAAACAGCAACGAAGACCCAGGGAAGCGCTGCACAGGCTCCACGTTGATCTGTGTTTACCAATGACATCATCTCCATTGTGTAACTCTTAATACACTCAATGACTACTGGGTGAACTTTACACTCCTGGTTAAACTGGAGTGTTTGTGGAGAGTGCTCAGTGTGGTACTTGAGAATGTCATAAAGTAGTGGTATAGAATCTGAGAGGTTTTGTGTTTCTCAAAACTTACCGTCTAGTTTCGACTCCTTTATTCTGCTGACCGTGAGGTTTTCTTTTGCTTCCCAGAGTGCATTGCTGCTGACACACTCAACAGTGGTGTAGTTGCGATCCTTCACAGAAACAGTGACGCTGACGACGTTGCGGCCTGACTTATTGGTAGTGACAGAGTGCTCAGCGTGAGACTCCAACAGCGGCCATGTGATGGTGGGAAGAGGAAACCCCTCGCTGACGCACACACAGGTCAGGACCCCCGACTGGACCTCACACCGGGAGCTTTTTGAGATGTTTGAAAACCCTGTAAGCACACAAGAAGAATTTTCTGGAGGTTTTAATTGCTGGGGTCAAATTGACCATGAGGGTAAAATATGTTAGTAAATGTAAAGATAACAGGAGGGTTAAGGAAGAAGTGTACTCACAAAGCACACGCAGGGTCACATTGTTTTCATACAGGAGGTCACTGTTGCCAGCTTGTCGGTTGTGGAGGGCGCTGCACGAGAAGCGGCGTCCATCGCGGCGGGAGGACGCCGTGAAGTTCAGAACAGATGTCACAGATGTCGTTCCTACGCTCTCCTCGATGTCTCCGATTGTCGGGGTCCAAGTCAAAGCCGGGGGAAGAATGGCGCACGGGGCCACGGCCGAGCACGTCAACCTCACGGGAGATCCTTCATCCACCTCCAGCCGGGATGGAGTGATGACAGGTCTAGGTAGGGAATCTGCAGAGGAAAAACAACAAGGAAATGGAGGGAGAGATACCAAGAGGTTGTGGGTTGTACACGCTTGTGAGTAACAGGACGTTACACAAACCCTGAGTGGTGATGAGGACGCTCGATGGGAAGTTGAGCTTCAAGTTGTTGTCACACTCCAGTCTGAAGTAATATTGGTTGTAATCGTCTGACGGCAGGTTGTCGAAGACGGTGGTGCAATTCTTGTCACGCAGGTTGCCCGTCAGTTTCCCCTGGAGGATGTTTTGGCCCGGTGTGCGACCGGAGTGGAACACCACTGTTCCACGCCGGCCTCTCTTCCAGATGGCGACGCAGGACTCATCCAGGTATGGATCCCAACCCGAGGCCAAGCTGAAGGTGCAGGGCACCGTCACACAGGATCCACTCAGTCCCTCCACTCTCTGAGGCATGAAGGATGCCCACTGCTGGCATACGACACCTGAGGTGAGAAAAAACAGAGGTTAACGCGGAAAATAAGTCATCCAACAAGTAGCCTATGCCTATTAAACGTCCCAACAACTGTCTTTATTAAAAGGAAAAACTAAACCGACGACTAGCAATTTTTTTTGCAGTATTTATACATAATTTTTAACATTTGCAAGTCATTTAAAATAAAAAATAAAAAAGGATTTAAATGTGGAAACCCCTACCGTGAAGGAGGCAGCATAGGAGGGACACCTGTACAGCAGCTGCCATGTTGAGCCTACAGAGAGGTACAGTACTGGACACACAGTTATACACTCATTTATATTGAATGGGGCACTATTACAACACGAGTAGCCAGGGAATGCAGAATTAATCTCTTTTTAAAAAGGTGGAAATTAGATTTAGTTGATCGTCCTTCACAATAAAAGCTCCGTCTTACCTTACAGCCAATAATGATGATCGGCACCCGATGTGTTTATTTTCTGGGGAAAAAACCAACATATTTGAGATTTAAATACACGACTAATGACTTGCACTGATACTTGAAAACATAAGCAAATAAAAGGTTTTACCAGCATTGAAGTGTCAGTGGTAATAATCCAGCGACTGAGTCACGTCAGACTGCCGGTGGCTCAGCTTTTGAAAGGTTTGATTGGGGTGTGGCGATCAGCACTCAGAGTCTCCTCTCTGAGTGAATCACACGCCAATGTTCTCCAACCAGTATGTTGAAACAGCCAACTGTTGTTTCCACACACACACACACCTTTTGAAATAAAGAGGAAGCGAACTCAACATAAACATTCTCAAGATTAAACAAGTCTTACTTTCATAGTCGACTTGAGGGTAAAGAGAAGAGCTAACATCTCATCAAAAACTACTGAACACAAACTGTCGTTTAACTGCTTTAACGGGATGGTTGCCAGGATGCATTGTGGGACGTTTTTGAACAAGCTGGGTTTCTGAACCCTCTTCGACCCCAACATTCATGAGCCATGTTGGAGGTCTATGATAAACATAAGAAAAAAATCACTTTGAATTGTTGTTTTGTCAAATAATATATTTTGTTATTTGACAGCCAGCAAACATCAAATTCTTAGGATGAAATTTGTTTTGTATGTCAATAAAAAAATAAAATCTCTAAATAAATATATATATATATTTCTTGCTCAAGTGGTGCTGCAATGTGTGAACCAATACTTGTTGAAATATTAAACATTTCTTGAGACTACATCTGGAAGAATGGTACCAAACCAACAGGCATTGCAATGGTGTGACATTAATCCATGAAGACCGCATGCATGATGGGAAAACATAAACATTTAATAGTGCATTCATAACAGTGTACGCCTTCATTTACTTGCATATCAAACCCATAACAAATTCCAAATAATAACTTACGTCATGAAAATGTCATTTAGAAAAACACCTGGCAATATAAAACAATCCAACAGAAAATAATAAGAAATAAAAAAAACATTAAAAAAAACAAGACCTCTTTGTTTGTCTAATATGATGTTTTATTGCTGGGTTGTTTTATTGGATTGCACTATATTGTACAGTGTTGCTATTATTGTGTCCACTCCCTGTTGTAGCGTCGTAGTGTCCACTCGTCCTGTGATGCTGCACTGTGACCAGCAGGGGGAGGTAGGGCTCAAGGCCCGAAGCCTCCCAGTAACTGACTTCCCACGTGTCCAGCTGCTTTTGGTTCAGTGTGTGAACCTCTGCTGCCACTCAAGCGTCAAGTAACAATTTCCTCTGCTGTGTTTTTCAAGCACTTCTGTCTGGCATCCAGAACCACTGCACCTCCTCGTCTCTCTCACACGTCCACAGATCCGTCAGTGCGGGAGCAGAAGCAGCTCTCCGAGGTGGACCTCAGCCCAAAACCGCCCCCCCATGCTGGGTGAGATGGCTCACTGCATGCAGCGGCTTCGCTGGTATTTTTCGCTGTCACTACTGCAAGAGGTCAATAACGGCTGTGCTCGTCTGTTGCCGTGACGATGACGTCCATCCAAATCCGCATGGACACCGGATTGGTCGCCACCAGAAAGAAGAGACGGTCGTACGTCTTCACGCAGAACGTCAGGCTGGGCCGCGAAGACTGAAGGGAAGGGACGGACGGCAATAATGAGACACGCATAACACACGTGGAATAAATAATAAAAGAAAGACATGAGGGTGAAGAAGCATTTAGACTGAAGAGAGCTTCCCGATCAGTCACTAATCTCACCATAGAAATTGGGCATTCTTTCACTTGAAACCCAAAAGGTTATAAAAAATATTTTAACTTTTATGAGACAAATCTTTTCATTGAAGCTTTTTATCATCGCTGCTCTCACAGTCCTTTCAGTTTTTCTCAGAAGCCGAACAGGTCACGTGACATTTGAAGGCATTTCTAGTTCAGCTGAAAACTTGCTCCAACTAAAAACTAAAACTAAACTAAACTGGCCTGCAGATCTTATTTTTGACTCCAGACGTTCACTTTAAACTGCGTTCGTCAAAGTGTTGCCCCGGGATATGGAGTACAGATATTTGGCATCCAGCCCGGTGGATCACTCCACAGACTTAGAAACATTCTTCTGAGTCACTTGGTGTGTTTATTAAATTAATATGAACTCACGGAGGCGGCGGTTCGTAGATGGTCCAGGTAAACTTCCTCTATGGCCTGGAAGTAGATGACTCCCTTCAGCTTCCTCTCGTCATAATCTGGGGGAAACAAATGAAGACGAAAAAAGTGGAGAAAAACACTTATTAGGACTTTACGGACATAATTAAAGTCATGAAGATTATTACTCCTCTGCAACTTTATTATGAATTTTAAACTGATTTATAATTATCTTAAGTCCTCATTAAGAAGTTACATAAAAGTAAATAATGTAACCAAATTAAATTTATTTGCCACTTCTGGGGGCAACGCACAACGAATATAAAAATAAAAAAATAATGTTATTGTCGCAACGTTCTGTCACAACACGTTTGACTTAGTGCGACACACAGTCGTGCAAACAAGCAATACGTGCGTGTGCACACGACTCTCCCAGCCAGTCCGACCTGTATAGTAGGCGAGTCGTTTGTGGTCCATGTCGAACAGGAACCATCTCTTCTTCCAGGTCTTGACCCGCCCCCCTCTTTTGGTCAGGAAGCCGGCGCAGCGCCGAGGCGTCAGCCGCAGGTCCATGCAGCCGGTCACTCCGTGACCCAGAGACTCCACGTGGGCCCGGAGGTCGAAGTTGGGAGAGAGGAAGAGGGGCAGGCTGTGCTGCTGGAGGGCCTGCTGATACACAGAGGGCCCGATGATACACATGGAGGGCCCGATGATACACATTGTATCCTCTCGTATTGTATCGTGTCCTTTTGCCTTGAAAAGACCCGTTAGGCTTTTCTAGTGCATGTATGGAAATATCGGTCTGCTTAACTTTTTCCTCAGGCCAAAATAGTCATATTATTATTAAATATAAAGTCTACAAATTTAGTGGAATTTAGTCCTAGGAAAACTAGGTTTTGTGTAATACCGCTGCATCTGTAAAAGTTGTTCAAAGCCTTCTTTTGAAATGAAAAAAACATATTTTGGTAATACCGCCAGCGCCCACTAGATGTCGCTCTGAGGCCCAGTTTGAGAAGAGCTGATGTAGGTGATGTCAGGTTTTGACAAGGAAGAAGCATGAGTGGAATAAACAAGACGTTATATCTGGTTCTACTGCATCCATCTTTCATTTTTGTTATTTTCCAGTCTAGTGCTCAGAGTAAGAAGGTGAATAAGAAAATATCTTGAACACTACAATATGGTTGACATTTTATAGAGTACCGGTACATACCTCTGGGGAGTTTGGGGGAGAACTGGCCTTCGATTCTGGTTCTGGTTCTGGCTCTGGTTCTGGTTTTGAACTGCGTGGGCTGTCTTGCTGCTCTTCTTCGGTTTGGGAAGAGTTTAACTCTTTCTGCCTTCTCTCCTCCAACAAACTCCACCGGCGCTCTTCCTGGGTGTACGCATTGAAAATGATTAGCGTGTCATCTTTGAATACAACGTGAAGATTTTAGGGCAACACATCTTTAAAAAAAGACAATGATGGTCCCGCTCCAACAGTTGTATGTACAATAGATTCCTTGATACGCATATCGCCATCTGCTATGGGCCTAAGCTGCTGGGGGACATCTTAGGAAACACTGAGCTCCTATCTCCTCTTCTCTCTCTCCTTCTGGACAAATGCATGTCTCTTCAATGCACATTACTAATTATTTTTGCCTCGTTGCCTCCAAGGTGTGTGGAACCAGTCTTTCCCTCCGGCCTCCTGCCCCCTGGGCCCAGCCTCCTGCCATAGCGCTGCTGATGCCCCTCCTCTCTACCTCCTTCTGTTACATGGATCGTGGTTTTCTGGATCGTGATCCATGCCTACTGCTCATTATTAATAATTTCTGTCATATTCATTGAATATGTTGTCACACCTGTCATCTATTGCTTCTGTCCATCCGGGGCGAGGGATCCTCCTCTGTTGCTCTCCTGAAGGTTTATTCCCCTTTTTCCCTGTGAAAGGGTTGTTCCTGATCCGATGTGAGGTCCTGGGACAGGTTTGTCGCATGTGAACAGATTCTAAAGCCCTCTGAGGATAATTTCTAATTTCTTATTCTGGGCTAAACAAAATAAACTGAATTATCCCCAAAAAAGGAAGCAGTAACAATCCCCTTTCAAACTTCACATTCACTCACAAACATATGGCTCAACATTCTTGAAATTCACCAGTGCTGCAAACACGCATCACAAACATCCACACATCTGCCGGCGGTTCTCTTGGACCCTCATGTGCGAGCTGAGTGGGTGTCAGTGACCAGACAGCCGTGTCCAATGCGCGGTGTCGCGGCGGATTAGAGGTGTCGGCGAGCGTTTCCCATGGCAGGTGACTCACCCTCTCTCGGAGCAGCCTCTCTCTCTCCGCCTTGGCTTCCCTCAGTTTCTTCTCGATCTCCACGAGATCATATAGAGACGGGCTGCGAGAGGAAGAGGAGGATTCATCAAACCGGAAAAAAATAAATAAAATGCACTGGCGAAACACATTTACGGTTAAGATACAAACAACCCTAATGTGTGGAGAAAGGCACGCCACGGAACAAACACGAGTCATGTGTCCATCATTTAGTCCTGCAAAAAGTCAACTTGCATTTCTACAGTATTGCGCAACACTGTATTGATAACTACACTTTCATTTCATTGCAGACAAATCATTGTAATTTTGGAAGAAATGATGTTCATATCTGACACATTTTTCACCCCTGGAACAGTATTTGTAGGTGTGTTATAAGTCAATGTGTGCATGACACAATACAACACAATACATAGCATGACCAACTAACTGCAACGCTACCGACTAGTTTTGTAATCCACAAAAACATTTATTTTAATTCACTGGTCAGTTTTGAGATTTTGGACTACTTTGCTTGTGTAAGTCTTTTTCAGATTTTAGGGGGGGAAAAAAATCCAAAATACACGTGTTGTTGTTACGTTTTACTTTTTTGTCTATTTGCGAATAATACCAATAGAAAATGCCTAATTTGAATATTTAAAATCTTAATATAATTAATAAACTGGGTAAATTTCATGGCGATATCCATTTACACACCTACAGCAAATAGTGCTCCTGAATTAGTTGTGGATGCACACAGTTGTACTCTAAACAATCCAGAAGTCAAATACTGAACGCCAAAATTAGTAGGATTCCTAAACACGGTTCTTCTGGTTGGTCTGATGTTTTGTCGTCATGGCGATCATCACCATCCCCAACAATAACACTCATGTACCGAGATAAGATCTGCGACTGTAAATCCACATACTTTATCCGACTATGACTGACACAGTGGGCCCACTTTTAGTAGAGCTGGGACAGAATATTAAACTCTTCCCAGGTAGGACAGCTTTGTCTGGTTCTGCACACATCTGATCGTCTCCCTGCTCGCCTCCGTTGCCCGATCACACCTCGTTATCGACACGTTGCCGTCTCTCCCAGATCTCAACAATGCTCCGATGAGCACATTGTTATCACAACCAAACATGGGCCGAAGCAACAAACACGCCCTTGCATTTGCATGTAAATGCTGAAGTAAACATATTTTTAAAAAGCTACTCTTCATTTCTTTCTGTGAAAAAAGAAGAAGAAGAGAGCTCATCAAACGAGCAGCGGAGTCGCCGACCTGGTGGCGCGGGAGCTCGTTGCGCTGTCGCACGGGCTGAGGAACACGCCGCCGTTGCCGTTGCCATGCCTGTGGACGATGTGGCCGTTGCTGAGCCGACGGGAGGGGTGGGGGGAGGTGAAAGCCTCGGGGGACTGGCTGTCTGAAAGTGTCCTCACCAGCCCTGAGAGAGAAAGAGAGAGAGAGATGCATGAGTAGAACATGCATCAGTCACCGAGGTTTATATAAGCTCTGGTGTGGGAGAACGCCGAGCGATGAATCATATTCAGATCAAGAATCATTTTCAGTGACGGCTTTTGGGAACCCGAGGAGGGAGAAGCACACCTGGCAAGACGTGACACGACCTTGTCGATCAGGCTGCCGGGATGTCTGGTGAGTGATAGGTGTGTGTGTGGGTGTAAAACATATACTAGCGAGGCGATCGAGTATAAAAGGCTCTTCTCTGGCTCATCCGGTCTGTACAGGAAAATCCTGCTTTCCACCAACGCAATAACAGCCTCTGCTGACACACCTTTGATTTGACTAATAGGGAGGGAACTGAGCAAACAGTCAGACAAAATGAGCGTGGAGAGAGAGAAAGGGTGTTTGTTGTTCGATAGTCTCTCAGCCTAAGCAATCACCAGAGCAAAAGGAAACGGAGAGCGGGAGCTCACCTTGAGCCGACAGCGGCCGGTCGCTGAGTCTGCTGCGATGCGAGCTGCGTCTTCTGGGCAAGCCGACTGATTCTTTGCCCGGGTCCTACAAAATTAAACATTTCAACTTAAATCTCATATGCTATAGATAAAGAGATGAAAGATATAGTCTATTGAAGGATATTAAATCTGCAATTATTTTGTTAATCGATGGTTTTCACGACTTTCATACTTAAAGTATCTTCATTTTAAAGAGGTCTCTGGGAAATGTTGAAGGCCTTTTCTTTTTTTACATTTTCTAGATTAAAGAATTGATAGCTTCGTTGATAAAAATAAAAATAAATAATACATCTGTCATGAAAATAGCTCGTTAGTTGGAAACGCATGCCGTGGATCCACGGCAACACGCTGCACACCTGAGGAGGCTTGTGAACGCTCAGAGGGGAAAATGACATCATGCAGGGGGCTGAGCCGGTGATGTTGGACCAATCAGTGAGCGGCTTCTTCTCTTTGAGAACCTGTAGGACCAGATTAAATTTAACTTGAAAGTGAAGACAGTCACAAAAACGAACAGCTAAAAAAGAACGTGAGCGGCGTGGAAAAAGGGACGAAATGCGGCGACCGATGAAAGCCGCCACGTCCGACATACCGCGTCCGGCCGACTATTAAAACTCCACTTCCAAGAAGGATCGTGAAATAAATTATCATCGCCTCTCTATCTTTCCCTCTGACCCGCCCTCTTCGCTTGACTCACGAAACACATGAGCAATTCAGCCGCCACATGCAGTCCACAGTTTAACCCTCGTCGGCCTCTGAGGCACGAAGAACTCTGAGCTACAGATGACAGTGTTGTTGAAATCCAAATCAGAGTCACTTTGCCTAAACCATCGACTGCTCAAGTCCTTTTCCATCCGATAACCGTCTCAGTATGAACAGCGTCACGACCCGCGCGTCAGAAGTTAAACGCATGCTGCTCGAGCTCTTATTGTGGTCGTTTACACTCGTCTGACACCGTGTCGTTCCTTCGTCTCCTCCTCCGCGCTGCCACTCCTTTCTGACCTCCCCTGTTCTCTCAAACCCTGGAGCAGATGAGCCAAACATGAAGGCAGATTTTATGACAAAGACAACATTAACGCCCGCCAGCCGCAAGCATCGGTTTAAGGCAATTTGTTTCCTGTTGGCTTACCGCACGTCAAAAGGATGTGGAACTTCTCCCAGCTCGCCTTCTCTCCCTCTCACTCACACACACTCCCTCCCATAGCTTACTCCTCCCTCTATTTGTTTCCTTCCCTCCCTCTATCACTTTCTCTCTCTCTCTCTCTCTATGTCTGATTTGCATTTGACTCCTCCCAGCTCAGTCTAATTTGTGACCGAGTGAATCACAAAAGAAAAAGCGAGTAATCATACTACACACTGGTAAAGCATGGCGGGGCGGGCCGTCCGCAGTCACATTATGCTTTTGGAGCTTGGCACCCGGAGGCCGAGTGTGAAATCAATCCTTATTCTGTAACACTTGTAATATAAATAAACAAAATCACTGACTTCCAACTTATTATGAGGCGATGTGGACATTTTGATCTCTCTAAAAAAAACAGATGACGCATCTCAAAAGACTTTCCATGGAAACGATAAAATGCGCTCAAGTTTAAAGTCGGGTCATAATAGACACCTTTGACCTTATTCTCCATTGGTTAAAAGTTAAGGCAGTTTAAAACACAGCCGGTACAGACAGGTAAGTTACTCAACTGCTCCAGAACATCTTAGGCGCAAACGATTAATAATCTGCACTCTTAAAAAAAATAGTTTCTTAAAGAGTCACATAAGAGTAAATGTATAAATCTACAGGAATACAACAGCACATTTGTTCCACTCTGGAAACTTTTTGAAAAGGCAAAACTTGTGAATCAATTCTATCCTTCGAATGTAGACGTTCAAATAAACTTGTCAAACTAGTTTACACACAATCGCCATCTTTGATAATATTCACAGGTTCCCTTCTTCTCACAATGAAGTATTACTCAACCAGTCGTGGTTGTAGAGACAGAACACGACCTCATCCGTCTCTTACCGTGTGGGTGAGGTCTCTCCTCTCCTTCCTCAAGGCGTTCAACTCCCTCTCCTTCTCCCTCTCCATCTCCTTCAGCTGGCTCTGAAACTGCTGCACTCGCTCCTGAAAATTCACAACATGATCCCCGTCGTCAGCGTGGCCGGCCACACGGTCCCTTTTCCTCAAAAATAAATGGCATCCGCTGTGTCGGATTCATCTGGGCCGGCCCCAGATTACTTAATCTCTTCATCGTGTCGCGGTTGGAAAAAACATCCCCGACGTGTGAGCGATGTGCGGAGCGCCCGAGCCGAGCCGATCCCCCTCGGCCGGGACGCAATGCAAATCAAACAATGCTTTTGCAAGTTGATGAGAGGGACACGTGACGGCAGGGCTGGGAGTGGAACTCAGAAGTAATGACGGATAATGAATCAGCACCTTGGGACAGCAGATGGAACATTGACAGAGAGAGACAGAGAGAGAGAGAGAGAGTCAGACAGACAGGAGCTGTCATCGGGCCTCACTGCAGCTGAGTCAGCTCCCATCTCTCTCACACAAACCTCCTCTTCTTCTCCCACGCTGCACTCCTCCTCGGACATACTCAAGCTAATTCAGGAACAATTCCATCTTATTTTCAACGTCCAATTTATTGGCGATTTTCATGCGTTCTTGTGGAATTGGACACGTCGAAGGGGAAAAAAACAACCATTTTGGAACTTCTTGTTAGAGTGTAAACAGAGGTCACAAGTCCAAAGCTGCTCCTACTTGTGATTGATTAATTATACATACATACATACTACATACAGTGGGTACGGAAAGTATTCAGACCCCTTTAAATGTTTCACTCTTTGTTTCATTGCAGCCATTTGCTAAAATCCAAAAAAGTTCATTTTATTTCTCATTAATATTCACTCAGCAGCCCATCTTGACAGAAAAAAACAGAAATGTAGAAATTTTAGCAAATTTATTAAAAAAGAAAAACTGAATTATTAGAATTTATTTAGAAACATGAGATTCAAGACGTGTTTTTCTGACTTCTGGACCGAGTGAGAATGACCACAGAGAGTTTGTCAATGAAGCTACTCGTTTTTTACCCCCCTTGTTTTAGCCATGCTAAATGTGAATGGTTGTTTGGATGGTAATCAGTGTCGCCTTCCAGATTTAAATATCTCAACAACTATCGCCATTAAAAATGTGTACAAACATTCATGGTCGCCAGGGGGTGAATCCCTCCGACTGTGGGTGTCCCCGGACTTCTCACTGTCGTGCCTCGATGAGGCGGACATTTGTGGTTTGGAGTTAAAAGTCTCGAAAACTATTGGCCTGATTGCCCAAAATAAATCGGACAGACATTCATGTCCCACTGAGGATGAGTCGCTTTGTATTTAGCGCCACGTCCACATCTTTTGAAACAACTTTTGCTTTACGATCAGCTGTAATTCATATTTAGTGCTAATTAGCTGATGTTGGCATGCAAACAAGTGTGCCTGCAAAACATAAGCATATTAGCATATTAGCATGCTAATGTTATCATTAACCTCAGAGCGCCACTTTGTGTAAGCCATGCTGAGGTTGTACCGTTCACAGCCTGGCTGAAGAATATGAGACGGCATGTGCAAATGCAACTTCCCTAGATAACTTTCTACATTTCAGTCATTTAAAGAGACATTAAGATAAATGTAGAGGTCAATAAATCACTTTCAAAACAAGGAACACACTCGGACCCCAGTGTCTCAACAGTTGGCGCCTCACGGCAGGAATCTGGACACTTTTACTGCCTCGCAATTTGTTCCATCTCTTGACTCCCTCCGTCACAAAGCTGCAGAAAGAATTGTTTAGCAATGCCAATCATTATCTTGGCGTCGACAGTAAATCTAATTTATTGTGAGGTATATTAGTTTTCTCTGCATTTAGAGTGCCTGTGTGTCCAAACAAGCCGACTCTATTCAAAACGGTCTGGCCAATCACAGGCTTTTGTTTATGCCTCCTGCTTCCCAAAAAAAGGTTTGAAGTGTATCGGGAATGCCGAGGATAAGTAATGTTATTTAGTTGCATGACATGGTGACAATTTTTCACTTTATTTTTATATGATAGACAGAATCTAATCTCAATAATATTTATTTTAATTGTATCATTCAAAAATCAACCTGTAACTAATAACCAGTGGACTTCTGCCAATTAAAAATCCATAAGTGCGATAGAGATATTAAATTCCTCACATGGTTGAATGTGGATTATTAAAAATATAACAAAATCTTGGCTGCTCTGCCTTCCTTTCCGCTTGCTCTTTGCATTTCCCTCTCGTGGTGGTCTCTGATGTAATTAAGCTTGCCGTACAGTCATGTGACGTGTCAGGGTGAGAATGAGAGAAGGAGTTCATGCTCGAGTCAAGATTTAACGGAGGGGGAGAGGAAGGTGGGCGACTCTTAGCCTGCATACCAGCCATGGGTTGTGTCTTGAGGAGATTGTGTTGTGTGTATGTGCACGAGCTACTGCATACAATGTGGCAGAGAGTCAATAAGGGCTAATAAGCCAATAAAGAGGATTTTAACTCGGCTGCGGTGCAAAAACAGGACCCGAGGAAGATTTATAGGGTTGTTGATGAACGCCAACAGCTCTGTGATTATTGTAGGAGGAGCTCAGATGTGTGGCTTTAAAATGCACTTTATGGTCTGCCCTCCTTATTTTAACCGTGAGAAGAAGAAGAAGATTCATTTCAGACGCTCACAATTGCAGAAGATTTCAAAAAGAAAAACTACTTCATGTCAAGTGACAAAAAGGAAAAAAGAAAAGCAGCTTCAGTCACGGTTTCTGTTGGATCTCTAGGAGGGGTTTGTCTCTCTCTTCACATTCACGAGTGAACATACTTTGATGTCCATTAAAGGACACATAATAGAGAGATGGGAGATGGACATCCTTCAAGATTGTAGGAATAGAGGTTGTTAAAAGTTATCTTTTAACAACGAGTTATTATCGATACAATTGCTTCAGACAGCAACAAATGAAAACACAGAAAACCTTCATGGACACAGGTGAGCAATAGGTGAACATTTACACGGCAACCAACAAGAAAGAGTAGATATTCTATGGCATTGTATGCGTGTCCAAGGGGTTGACAAAATAACAGGAACACCTTCTGATGTCATGGTTAAACGCTGGCGAGCTTTTTAATTGGACCGTAGCTAAATCTTCTGTCAAAACTCACAAATACAGATGTCTTTGTAGAGTCCTTCTACCGCACGCTGTGTTTTACCTGCGCGGTCTTGATCGCATGCTCCTGACGAGAGATTTCCTTTTCCGTGTGCCCATCACTCGGCCTCTCCTGCTCTTCGTCCGCCGCGCTCGCATCCTCCTCATCGATGCCGCTCTCTAGCTCCAGAACACGAAACTCCCAGTCTTCAAAGGCCCGGCACGTCGCTTCCATCGCCTCTTTCTCCTGCATCCAGAACTGAGGGATGAGGAATTTAGTCGAGGCTATGAAAGTAGAAAAATCCTGGACGGCACCATCGTCACATAACCAAAATACCTGCGCTCTGGTTCTTGTGCATGTGTGACTGTTAATAAATAAACACAATAAATCTGGCCCGTATCTGGCTGCTGGACTGCCCCCAAACCCGTCACTAAACAAAGCTAGGAGGTTTCCCATCTTGTTCCGTCACATTGTCAAAGAAAAATAAACAACCTATGCACTGTGTCTATCAGTGTGTGTGTGTGTGTGTGTGTGTGTGTGTGTGTGTCCACATCTGAGACGCTGATACATCAGGTTGAATAGGTACTGAACAATCACACTTTGTGCAACCGAAAAACCTTGAGTGTAGGAGTCAGAATCTGATCCACAGGACCACCTCGCATCTGAGACAGTCGTGAGCCAAAGAGGCACAACAAGTATCCGTTTCAGAACAACGTCATCTGTTGCATTTCTTCCTGAATAAGAAAGTGCAGCAAGATTTTATATATATATACAGGACTGTCTCAGAAAATTAGAATATTGTGATAAAGTTCTTTATTTTCTGTAATGCAATTAAAAAAACAAAAATGTCATGCATTCTGGATTCATTACAAATCAACTGAAATATTGCAAGCCTTTTATTCTTTTAATATTTATTACAGCTTAAAAAACTCTAAAATCCTATCTCATAAAATTTTAATATTTCCTCAGACCAAGTAAAAAAAAAGATTTATAACAGCTGAGTGTTTGTCAAGGCTCAGGAAACCCTTGCAGGTGTTTCGAGTTAATTAGACAATTCAAGTGATTTGTTTAATACCCTACTAGTATACTTTTTCATGATATTCTAATATTTAGAGATAGGATATTTGAGTAGCTGTAAGCCATAATCAGCAATAAATCAGAATAATGATTTTAATGAATGAAATCATTACAAAATAAAGATATATATGTTGGAACTATTTATTTTGACATTTGTATTTAGTTTTATTGTAAAGTAATATTGCTCATTTATTGCTTATTTAGGTTATATTTTGATATGTTAGAGTTGTTTTTTATGATAGTTGTAGTTTAGTTTAATTCATTGTGATTATTGTTTAAATATATTGAGTTTTAGGTTCACTGATTGGGTAACACTGGGCACCTGTGGTTATATGTAGATGTGGGTAGTTTCAGGACCAGCACGCACCGGGGTCGCCTATGTGTTTTTTTATACCAGCACACGAGAGGTAGTGTCAACATTTTGTTTGTTCTTTTTGTTTGTTTCGTAAATAAATTATAAGAAGAAATGACATACGGAAATGGACATTACTTTCTTTTTTGACTGCGTCAACTCCAAAACCCACAGTGCGTCAGTGGCAATTTGATTTATAGTTTTATTTGATCTCTAAAGACAAATGGCCACGACAATATAGTTCACCACATGACGGGGTCAATTGATATTTTAAATCAATATATTAAAAAGGTTCAAATCTGGACTGATAGCTGTGGGCAGTCGATTGTGTTTTTAAATACATTCATTGAGACGTGAATGAAGAGAGCGGGATATTTTACAGATTATTACTGTTGTTGAATGAGGTTTTAAACTTTTTTTGTGAATCACAGAAAAATAAAACATGCACGTCTACTTTGTGCTGCTGCTGCGGTCTACGAGTTGCGGCACGAGAACTATGAAGCGGAAATGTTGCTAAGTCCATTTTTAAACATGAATATATTTAAGACGCCGTGGTCAAACATGCTCTTCTCGCGTTGCTTCATTCATGAAGAGCCTCCTGCGCGCAGCTCAGCCACTCACCTGCTGCAGCTGCAGTGTTAGCCCTTCTCTCTGGCTCTCTGGCTGACTTGGGATCAGTTGCTCCTTCTCCTCACACCGCCCCTTCAGTGCCTCCAACCTCCGTCTTTCCTCCTCCAGACTCTCTCGCTCCTGCAGTTACAGACCGTAAAGTAAGAGTACAGTCATCACCTAATTGTTTAAAAGGGGAACACAATCCTTTCACAAGTACATGTCCCAAACCATGTGAACAGAGTTTGTTCTGGATGACTGCAGACGGCTTCAAAACCAGCTCGACTCCGACCGTCTCTTCACGGGAACCGACTTATCGGATACATGATCTTGTGTTTATGTTAGTGGACGATGACGGAGCCCACACATTTCTACGTGTGCCAACACGGCAACTTTTTTCTGTTTTGATTGTGTCCTCAAACTTTAATCCAAAAAATGCAATAATAAGGAAGCAAATAAACAAATAAACCGGTGGTCTATAAATGAGGTAGAACATATATAAACAAACACAAATGTGGCATAAATGAATCAATATAGTTACATAGATAAATAAAAAAATATATTGATGCATTTATATGCAAAATGTGTGTATACTTTAAAAAAACTTTTTTCATCGGCTTATTTGTGACAATAAGGAATTTTTTCAAAGAACTACATTTGTTCATTTGAGGGGACTTTCATCTGTTACATTCAAATAACTGAGGTCTAAAACAAAGAATAAAAACCTATTGATATACTCATATTTGCCTCATTTATTTACTTCAGAGTGTATTCCATATTTGTGTAAATGTGTGTGTATCTATTCATTACTGAATAAAATGGCTTTCCATAATAAGCCTTTTAAATATTACAATCAACACTATTACTTCGTTGGTCACTAATCACGACAGAAGAACAAATACAATCACAAATGCAACATATTCGTAACAACTGAACACCTCTGATATTGTATTATTATAATAATTATAATAATAATAATTATTATTACAGGATACCTTCACTCTGTTGGTGTGTCTGTGCGTCTCCTTCTTGCCGGGCTGCTGCTGCTGTAGAGCCTGCAGCTTCTGGGTGTGTCTGTGCAGCTGCGTCTGCTCCGTCTGCAGCTCTCCCTGCAGCAGGGCGATCTCCAGCTGCAGCTGAAAGGACAAGCAGACTCCACTGAGCGGAATCCTACTGACCCGAGCAAGTCAGAGATAAGCATTCCTGTAGCGTGACCGTGTCAATGTTCAGCTCGGAGACCGAAATGTGCCGACGTCAGCACATCAATCAAAGATCACCGTTTCCTTGAACACTGTTGTTCAGTTGTTGCAGCAGTCAGAGGGAATTAAGAAACCTTAAAAGAATACTTCACCATAAACCATTTGCATATCAATTACTCATCCTTTGTTAGACTGAATTATTGAAGAAAACGTACGTTTTTCTCCACTGTGAACAGATAATCAAATGACGGAGAGTCTTGTTGAACTGAAGCAAAACAGCGATTAGCAGCAAAACTATATGAAAATGTGCAGTACAATTAAAATGTTATTTATCCATCACATGCTCATTACTTCCTAAACATAAGCATGTTCACTATTGAAAATCCCCTTGGTATAAAACGTCTCGGTAAATCAGAGATTGTTTCGGGAGTGAAGCATTCCTTTAACGTGAAGCTTACATATTCATTATTTCATAAAACATATTTTCAGATAAATTCATCTGCAGTTATCGCTTTTAATTATTTTTGAAGTCTAGGAAATGTCAAAAACTGTTAAAAAAAAGGAAAAAAAAGAAGTAAAAATCCCTCAGTAGTCTGTTCTACATTAAAAAAACGACATCAGTTTTCCTTTAATGTGACGAAACAAAAAGATGTCGTTGTGCTCGTCTGTGATTGGGCCACGGACGTCCAACATGCTCACTTCGATCTTTAGCTCCTCTTTATGTTGGTCGATCTCTGCGATTCGCTTCTGGAGGAGTGAGGGCGACGGAAGGACCCTCAGTGAGCCCGTCTCCAGCTTCTTAATGAAGGACTGACAGAGAGAAAAAAGGGGATAAGGCAGAAGAAGTGACCACATGCAAGCTTTACAAACAGTAAACAAGTTAGTAAACAATCTCGGGATGATTCACTGGATTAATTGCGAGACGCATATCTCTTCTAACATGCAGCTACAGAAGAGGGCCTCATGTCCCACACCCCCCCATCATCATCAGCTTCATCTCATACCGCTCACCCGCTCACACTCCGTGCTGCTGCTCTCTATATCCGACTCCGCCCCCGAGAAGGCGGGGCTCTGAACTCCGGCCAGTCTGGGGAGCCACGGCGGCCGCGGCCCCTGCTGCCACTGGCCCCTGGTGCTCTCCATGTTACGCTGGGGCATTTCTGAAAAGGCAAGGACAGGGGAGGCGGCTCGTGAGAGCATAGTGGTAATCTAATCTGCTGCATGTTTGAAGGCGTATCAGAGATCGGGTGACCGCTCACAGAGGGGAGTTCACAGCCGAGTGGTAGCTGGCAGCCACTTCAAAACACAGAACCCCCCCCCCCCCCACACACACACACACATACACCTGTTTCCAGAAACCAGCCTGTGATGGAGAAAACACTTTACGGTATAGAGGAAACAATAACGAAAGAAAGGGCAGAGATGTGGGCGGTGCTTTGTGGTTGTATTTTAAACACTCCGGTGTGTGTGTGTGGACACAAAGAGTAACACACAATAGTCTTTTGATGTGCACAATTGATAAAATACTACAAATAAACATATTGGAGCACATCAGGATTGGCTTTGAAGTACTTTTATGTTGTACTTTTTTGTTCCGCCACATACATTTGCAAATTACCAGAGCAAACATGCACGTTGTATGGCGTTTACACTCCCGCTTCGTTTAGGAATGTGTCGACCTAAAGGCCCAGATCATCCGGTTCCCTCTATTCAGTCCTCTACTTTGTGGTTTCTCCACATGCACAGACCAAAACCTATTTTATGGGAAATACTTGTTTGATTCCCTTTTGTCCAACCTTTTCCCACCATCTTCCCTCGCCCTCTGTGCCCTCTCTCTCTCTCTCTCTCCCTCAGACCGCATTAGGCTGCAGGGAATGCAGGCGGAGTGGAAGCACGGAGATAAATATACAGCTGAGATACGAGTGAGGGCTTCCCAACAACGACTGGCACACTGGCACGGAGAGGGAGGGGGGGGTCAAAGGCTCGTTTCTGGTGATGCACCAAATATGCAACTTTACAGAGGTGTCCATGGATATAGAATAACGATAACAGAGGAAAATAATACCATTATATATTATAAAAATAATATTTCTCGTCGTTGGGATATTGTTATCGGTGCACTTCTAACACCGGTGTGTAATAACTGGCTGAATTTAATGGTGGATCATCAACATCCATAAACTGGGGTCCAGGTGAAAAAGAGTGAAATCTGCTGTACAAAATGAGCTCTACACGATTATTTGTGTGCCCGGAGTCCAAAAATATTAAAGTTAATTATGACTATAACTGATCTGATCAGATTATTATTTCTGCTCCAAGACAAACAAACCAAGACAAAGTGATCAAGAGAACATTTAAATAGCTCCCTCTCTTTCAGGACTGGCAGGGCGATCACGTACACGAAGAATAAATGTCACTGATGACTACATGTCACATGAACGTCGAGGAAAAAAATGTATTAATGATCTATGAGAATATTCCATGGTCTATCTATGGAGTAAGAGTAACTGATATTCAAGGTCTCATGACATGGAAGCTAATTTAAAAAGTCATGAATTCTCCATGTACATACATACAAATGTGTGTGTGGAAATAAATAATATGTATATATATATATATATATATAAAATGAATTTGGTATCGATTGATTATCATTTCGTAAAAGTGAGTTTTTGATCACTTCTCTCTTCTGCATTCTCTTCCTTCCAGTAAAAGTTGACAATTTCTGGGGAAAAGGAGGCAGACCGGATTACATTCATAAACAAACATCAGTGCTGGCGCTCGCCATCTGCCCTCCAGCTAAAGTCCACTAAGATAGACCGTCAACCCTGGGGAGCGGGGAGAGAGAGAGAGAGAGAGAGAGAGAGAGAGAGAGTGGTGCATCCACGAGTAAAGTCCAGCTTTTCCTGGAACAGTGGTTTGTTAAATCCAAC
This sequence comes from Pseudoliparis swirei, assembly GCF_029220125.1. NCBI lineage: Eukaryota > Metazoa > Chordata > Actinopteri > Perciformes > Liparidae > Pseudoliparis > Pseudoliparis swirei. The sequence goes on from NC_079409.1 coordinate 6,171,219, forward strand.
AACAGGTTAATCAACCGATGCCCTAAATAAACAAGAGAAAGTGAGAACGTAGGAGACGGTGGGGCCGTCACCAACTATGTCGAACGTGTTTTTTAAAGCACGTGAAAAACGGCCAGAGTTCGGCCTGACAGTCGGATCAAAGCACACACAAAAAATATTTTTGTGGCCAAAATAATTGGACTCGATTGCGGTGAGGGGAGCGAGCGCCTCTGGAGAGTCAGATAGCGGAGAGGGAGTAAACAGAGCGTGGGTTTGTTTCTGTGGATGAGTTATGCAACGATGACCCAGAGGATGACGACACAAGACACAAGACATCTCTCAAAATAAAACCTGGAGGAGTTCGACACACCGACTCGCCATCACACACAATCCCAGTCGGACCAGTGTGAGAGGCTCGTGTCATGTCGTCTACCAGTCGTGTCTCTCCTATACTTTCACTCTGAGGCTCCACGTTTCAGCCTTCTGCTCCATCCTTATCACTTGTGTGATTGAGTTAATTTAATGCAGATAAAATCAATCAAGAAAAACACTTTCTGCTGCGTGACTAAATCCAGTCCAGTCTGCTGCTTTTTATTTATCTATCCGTGCACCGTGATATTTTAAATAGGCTTTCAATTATTCAGGCTCTAATGAAGAGTGATATTAATGAAGTGTCAGTTACAGTTGACAGTCAGTTCTGACCAATGAAAACAGGTTGGAGATGACACACAATTAGCACATCATTTAGCTCCTAAATTATGAAAATAACACACGGCAGCACCCAGAAATGACCGTGTGCCAGGATGAAGGGAAAAGTGGGGCTAAGCATTATGTACACAAAAAATAAATGAAGTCAACACCGACAACGGCAATATTCCATCAGCAACACACACACCCGGGACACAAGAGCTGACGTGGTATGCTCCGTGGCGTACATGTCGGTTACAGCCCGTCACCATGCGTTAACATGTCACACCTATAGAGCATGTGAGAAACACGGCCCCGTAAAGAGAGGCCAAGTGTACAACGCCGAATTAATCCGCAGAAGCGGAGCTTTGGAGGTCAAGCCGCTCTCAGTTAAATCCAACTACAACGTACACTTGATCGGATATCAATGGAGGGTTGTGTGGAATCGAATGACATAATAACGGGGAGGTCCGAGTTGAGCTTTGACCCGATGGGGACGGATCTCTGGCTACTGTGCAGTGGAATAAGTAGGCGATGGGTGGTAGCGCCGTGCTCTGAAGCACAACTTCAGGGTTCGTACACATGTTGACCAATGGAATTACAGGACTTTTCCACGACTTTAAACCAAATTTCCATGACCAAACTGAAATCTCGGTGTGTACATGAAAACTTTTTGAAAATGTAGTATTCAAACAATGAGAACTAGAACGGGCACTCGGTAGAGCGCAAACCTTCGCATATCACAAGATTGGGCTTTGAATTATGACCATTTTGGCATTAGTTGCATGCCAATTGGATAAAAATTGACCGTGCTATGGTAAAAAGAAGATGTTGACCTTTCCATGACCTTGACCTTTGACCCGATCGATCCCAAAATCTAATCAAATGCTCCCCGGATAATAACCAATCATCCCACCAAATTTCATGCGATTCAAGAAGATGTTGACCTTTTCATGACCTTGACCTTTGACCCAATCAATCCCAAAATCTAATCAAATGCTCCCCGGATAATAACCAATCATCCCACCAAATTTCATGCGATTCGGTTTAAAACTTTTTTTGTTATGCGAGGAACACGCATACAAATAAATAAATAAATACACGGCGATCAAAACATAACCTTCCGCATTTTCAATGCGAAGGTAATTACAAGGCATACAATATACCTTAAATGAATGAGAGACAATAGTTTGATTAAAAGAATAAACATTACGATTCATGTTTATTCTTAGAAACACTTATATCAATGTTTATTCTTTTAATCAAACTATTATCCTTTATGTGCAAATCCATCTGTTTGGACTTGGCGTACGCCGGCTTATAATTTGAGTGTCTCCCTTTCAAAAACATATGAATTATTTTAAACTCGACGTAAATGAACATGTGAACATAACAAATTTCCATGACTTTTCCAAAACTTTTGTGATTTAAGTTTTTTCCATGACTTTTCCAGGCCTGGAAATTACCATTTTAAAATTCCATGACTTTTCCAGGTTTTCCATGACCGTACGAACCCTGCAACTTACAATTTGGCACAATATCAAAAAGGTTGATCCTTCCCCTTTGTTTTACGTTAAAACAACCAAAGCCAAAACGTCCTGCTCACTGGCGATCACTTGTTGTGTTTGGGACATTTCATCCAGTAAAACTAGCACACGTATGGATTTTGACCCCGATGAAGGTCAGAGGACCGAAACTTACCGAAAGTACCAGTGAGCAACAGAGTGCAGGAAGTTCTTTTTTCTGTTCTTTCACAATAAAACTGCGCATTGCAATTAAATTGGATTAGATGCAGACGTTGAAAACCGTGAACAATAAATACCTCCACTAAATCCGACTGTCATGTTAGGATTAAAGACTCACATTTTTTCAGAGGATTAGCAGGTTGTGAAATAATGTCGTGTTCACTGTGTTGTACTGCATCGCCTTCAACTCAGAGGCGTGATACAGACGAGAGTTGCATCCACAGTCCAGATGTCAAAGTGCTTCTTGAGTTGTCATAAGACCAGAACCGGCTATTAAGCCATGTGACCTACAAGGAAGTCACATATTAATTTTGTTGGCCCCGGTTGAAGGTCGCGGCTTCAATCAAACAGAGCAGATCTCCGGTCTTTAAAACAGTCGGTTCGATAACAGGACCGGACATCATCTCATTAGTATCTTCTGTATTTTTTCAGCAAACACAAGTCATTTCCCTATTTTTATTGTCCAATATAAGTCCCAACTTTCGCCACGTCGTTGTACTTGAGCTGCTAAAAAAACAAACACATAAAGTCTAATTTTAGACTAATTGGTTTCTGCGAGTACAAAAGAGGAACGAATGGCTGCAGCAGCTACACCGCCGTACCTGCATGTGTAAATCATGTCAACGCATACAGTAAACACACACACACACGTTTAAATGTTGCACTAGGTCTATGACAAATCTGGGTATGAAATGAATGTCTGTTGATTTTTTATTTTATTTTTCACATTAATGTCTTTTACCTTTCTTTAGTTATTTCATTTAGCATCTAATGCTTATCATTTGGTTGTATTTAGTTTGATTGTTTGGTCCTTCCCTCCCTCCTCATTGGGTCCTACTCTTGGAGGGTAGATGTACAAGTATAAACATGTGGGAGGGGATGGGTGGGAATGTTGGGCGGGTCTGTATGTGGATATGGATGAATTTGGATGAGTACTGATTTTATTTTGTTGTAGATATTATATATATATATAATATATATATTTATATGTACTTTTTTTCTCTTTTCTCGATGTCAAGGACTAATGTGTTTGTGGAAAATGCAAAATAAAAAGTTGTAAAAAAATAAAATAAATGTTGCACTAGATTAGCTTCCTTAAAACCGATATATTTATGGGCCTGTTCTTACATTCAGGAGAAGCGCACGCTGTCGTTTGACAGATTAAAGAGCAGAGCTGCTGCGCGTGGCTCCTGCTGGCTCGGCGCCGAGGACCACGGAGCTATCGTCACCGTGCGAGTGAGCAGGAAAAGCAGGTGAGAGGAGCCAGTTCTGGCCGTCACTCAGCTGTCAGAGAGGGAGCTGAACCCCGCCTGACACCTACCACCGACCACAAGTACCACAAAAACCTTCAGATGCATGCGTCACGCGCAAGAAAAGATAACAACGACATACATTGTTCAAAGGTTGAGTTTAGAGTAGAGACTGTGTCTGTCCCACGGCCACTTCAATTAAATAAATCAAAAGTAAGCAGAAGACGAGTCGTACACAATAACCTTATACAAGTTAACACAATTATTTCAGCAGTGCAACAAAATAGGTCTATTAAATGTGGTCTCCTAAATATTCGATCTCTGTCATCTAAAGCTGTGTTACTGAATGATTTAATATCAGATAATCACATTGATTTATGTTGCCTAACTGAAACCTGGCTGAGCCATGAAGAATATGTCTGCCTGAATGAATCGACTCCTCCAAGTCATATTAATACTCACATTCCTCGAGGCACCGGTCGAGGAGGTGGAGTAGCAACCATCTTTGAATCGAGCCTATTAATTAATCCTCAACCAAAATTACACTACACCTCATTTGAAAGCCTTGTTCTTAGTCTTTCACATCCAACCTGGAAAACACTACAGCCAATTCGATTTGTCCATATTCAGGTCCATATTCAGAGTTTATATCTGAATTCTCAGAATTTATATCAAGTTTGGTTCTTAAAACCGATAAAGTTATTATTGTTGGAGATTTTAATATCCATGTGGATGTTGATAATGATTGCCTTAGTGCTGCATTCATCTCCTTGTTGGACTCGATTGGCTTCTGTCAGAGAGTACAGAAACCCACTCACAGCTTTGGCCACACGCTTGATCTTGTTCTTACTTATGGCATTGACATTGAGCATTTGAACGTCTTCCCACAGAATCCTCTTCTGTCAGACCACAACCTCATAACTTTTGAATTTATACTACGGAGTGTATTCCGTTAGTCAAAAGTTTTACACTAGATGTCTAACTGATAGTGCTGTAGCTAAATTTAAAGCGATTCCTTCTGTATTTGATTCGATACCACGTCTCAATATAACAGAGGACTCCTGGTCTAACTTTAGTCCGTCCCAGATTGATCATCTTGTTGACAGTGCCATAGGCTCTCTGAGAATGACACTGGACTCGATAGCCCTCTGAAGAAGAAGACAGTGAGGAAGAGGAGGTTTGCTCCTGGTATAACCCTCAGACCCGCAAACTGAAGCAAGCGTCACGAAAGCTTGAACATATGGCGTTCAACTAATCTCGAAGAATCCCGCTTAGTTTGGCGAGATAGTCTTAAAACATATAAGAAGGCCCTCCGTAATGCCAGAGCAGCCTATTACTCATCAATAATAGAAAAATAAAAACAACCCCAGGTTTCTCTTCAGCACTGTAGCCAGGCTGACAGAGAGTCACAGCTCTGTGGGCCGAGCATTCCTATAAACCTTAGTGGTAATGACTTTATGAACTTCTTTAATGAAAAGATTTTAACTATTAGGGACAAGATTAATAATCTCTTGCCCATAACCAGTGCCAATCTGTCCTCAAGTGGAATGGCCTTGGAAACCGCTGTATGCCCTGGTGTATATTTGGAGGATTTTCTCCTATCAACCGTGACCAATTATTTTCAACGGTTTCTACTTGAACACGTCTACCTGTCTCTTGGACCCCATCCGACGAGGCTGCTTAAAGACGTTTGCCTTTAATTGGCGGCTCTATTAGATATTATCAATGTGTCTCTGCTAACAGGCCACGTACCACACTCCTTCAAGGTGGCTGTTATTAAACCTCTCCTGAAGAAGCCCACTCTGGATCCAGAGGTATTGGCTAACTACAGACCGATCTCTAACCTCCCTTCCTCTCCAAGATCCTTGAGAAAGTGGTCGCAAATCAGTTGTGCGACTTTCTACATCATAATAGTTTATTTGAGAAATTTCAATCAGGATTTAGAAAACACCACAGCACCGAGACGGCACTGGTGAAAATTACAAATGACCTCTTAATGGCAGCAGATAAAGGACTCCTCTCTGTCCTGGTCTTGTTAGACCTTAGTGCTGCATTCGACACCATTGACCATGACATCCTGTTACAGAGACTGGAGCAGTCGATTGGCATTTCAGGCACGGCACTAATTTGGTTTAAATCCTATTTATCAGATCGATCTCAGTTTGTATTTGTAAACGATAAGGCCTCGATAACCACCAACGTTAATCACGGAGTTCCACAAGGTTCTGTGCTTGGACCAATTTTATTTACCTTATACATGCTTCCTTTGGGCAATATTATCAGGAAACACTCCATAAACTTTCATTGTTATGCAGATGACACTCAACTATATTTATCGATAAAACCAGAGGAGAGCAACCAACTCTGTAAAATTCAAGCATGTCTTAAAGACATAAAACATGGATGACCTGCAACTTCTTGATGTTAAACTCAGACAAAACCGAAGTAATTTTAATCGGCCCTGAGCACCTCAGAGATCAATTATCTGGTGATGTGGATTCTGTAGACGGCATTGCCCTGGCATCCAACACCACTGTAAAGAATCTTGGCGTTATCTTTGATCGGGACTTGTCCTTTAACTCCCACGTAAAGCAAATCTCAAGGACTGCATTCTTTCATCTACGTAATATTTCAAAATCAGGCACATCTTGTCTCAAAAGATGCAGAAAAATTGGTTCACGCGTTCGTTACTTGAGACTGGATTACTGCAACTCCTTATTAGCAGGCTGCTCTAATAAATCTCTTAGGTCCCTCCAGTTGATCCAGAATGCTGCAGCTCGTGTTCTCACTAAAACTAAGAAAAGAGATCACATCACTCCTGCACTAGCTGCTCTGCACTGGCTCCCAGTAAAATCAAGAATCACTTTTAAAATTCTTCTCTTAACCTACAAAGCCTTGATTGGTGATGCTCCATCATATCTTAAGGAGCTTGTCGTACCATATTGCCCCACTAGAGAGCTACGCTCACTAAATGCGGGACTACTTGTAGTTCCTAGAGTCTTAAAAAGTAGAATGGGAGCCAGAGCCTTTGTTTACCAGGCTCCTCTTTTATGGAACCAGCTTCCAATTTCAGTACCGGAGGCAGACACAGTCACCTCGTTTAAGAGTAGACTTAAGACCTTCCTCTTTGACAGAGCTTATAGTTAGGGCTGAATCAGGTTTGCCCTGGTCCAGCCCCTTGATATGCTGCTATAGGCTTATAGCTGCCGGGGACGTTTAGGATGCACTGAGTACCTATCTCCTCTTTTTCTCTCCTTAAGGATGAATGTTCATCTCTCCATCACACGTTACTAACTCTGCTTTCTCCCCGGAAGTCCTTTTGACTTTACGTCTCATGGGGTCATCGGACCCTATGAGACGGCATAGATCCTATCTGCCTGATGGATCGTCTGGGTCGTGGAATTCCTGCTCATGACTACGCCACTGTCCTGTTGAGACTCGGCCCACTCCTCCTCCCCACCGCCATCTGCCTGATGGATCGTGGAGGTCTCCATCGTGGAATATGCCTACTATGAACTATTCATACACTCTGTCATATTCATTGAATGTATTTTAACTCTAAATCTGTCCTTCTGTACACATTACATCTATTGCATCTGTCCATCCTAGGAGAGGGATCCTCCTCTGTTGCTCTCCTCCAGGTTTCTTCCCTTTTTTTCCCCCTGAAGGGTTATTTGGGAGTTTTTCCTGGTCCGATGTGAGGTTTTGGGGCAGGGATGTCTATGTGTACAGATTGTAAAGCACTCCGAGACAAATTTGTAATTTGTGAAATTGGGCTATACAAATAAACTGAATTGAATTGAATCATACTTTGGGCTCTGAAAATCATATTTGGTCGATCGAAAAACTAAAAACACTGATATTCGATGTCCATCCCTAGGAGTAGCCTCAATTGACCAGAATGCAATGCTGCTTCGGCCACATGTTGCACTTTAGGGTGCAAATCAACACCGTGTCCCACTTCTGCCGTCAACTTTTTTTACTCCAATTTAAAACTAACAACGTCGTTAAAACAAACACATAAAGTCTAATTTTAGACTAATTGGTTTCAGTACAAAGAGGAACGAATGGCTGCAGCAGCTACACGCATGTGTAAATCATGTCAACGCATACAACACACACACGTTTAATGTTGGTCTATGACAAATCTGGGTATGAAATTGATTTTTATTTTATTTTTCACATTAATGTCTTTTACCTTTCTTTAGTTATTTCATTTAGCATCTAATGCTTATCATTTGGTTGTATTTAGTTTGATTGTTTGGTCCTTCCCTCCCTCCTCATTGGGTCCTACTCTGGTAGATGTACAAGTATAAACATGTGGTGGAATGTTACGGGTCTGTATGTGGATATGGATGAATTTGATGAGTACTGATTTTATTTTGTTGTAGATATTATATATATATATAATATATATATTTATATACTTTTTCTTTTCTCGATGTCAAGGACTAATGTGAAATGAAAGTTGTAAAAAAATAAAATAAATGTTGCACTAGATTAGCTTCTAAACCGATATATTTATGGGCCTGTTCTTACATTCATTGACAGATTAAAGAGCAGAGCTGCTGCGCGTGGCTCCTGCTGGCTCCCACGGAGCTATCGTCACCGTGCGAGTGAGCAGGAAAATGTGAGGAGCCAGTTCAACCCGCCTGACACCTACCACCGACCACAAGTACCACAAAAACCACAGATGCATGCGTCACGCGCAAGAAAAGATAACAACGACATACATTGTTCAAAGGTTGAGTTTATCATACTTTGGGCTCTGAAAATCGTATTTGGTCGATCGAAAAACTAAAAACACTGATATTCTATATCCATCCCTAGGAGTAGCCTCAATTGACCAGAATGCAATGCTGCTTCGGCCACATGTTGCACTTTAGGGTGCAAATCAACACCGTGTCCCACTTCTGCAGTCAACTTTTTTACTCCAATTTAAAACAAACAAGTTCAGCAGGTCAGCTGTGAGCAGAATAACTGTTGAACTGTGTTTTCCTGTTAAAAGACAATGTAAATGCTTCATAACAAAGTAACTCCTGCAATGTACAGTTGAATAAAAATGAATATATATATATATTATTTGTGTAAAGTAATTTAACAAAAGCAAGAAATAGGAGGGGGGTTAATGAGGATTTTCTGCTCTCGTCCATTTTATATGTTTGAATATGTTTTTGTTTTAGATTAATCAGACAAAAACAAAAAAAGTTTAAAGATTTGCCAAAGCAGTTTCAGGGTCCCACAATACCAGGAGTCCTGGTATTGTGCACGCTGGCTTACTGTTGCATTTCACCTGGAGACCTTCTTCTACCTGTGGGCCTTAAGTGCATTAGAAAATCCCAGTGACAACAATAACAAATGCAGAGGTGAAGGTCCAGTATGCCGTGGGAAAAATCTCTTCCCCATCTTGCTCCTGAAGGTAAACTCCTGGCATCAGTACTGGTCCAACTGCACCGACAGTCATTCAGTAGAGTAAGTCTTTAGGCATTGTGATGCAAGAAAAGAGTGATCCATTAATGACAGCAGGGCTCAGACACTGATATTGTCCGAGGACAATCAAAACAAGTCGCCTGTGTGTGTGTGTGTGTGTGTGTGTGTGTGTGTGTGACAATAAGTAAAAGGCAGAGCTCCCTAGACAGCAGACCCTCCCAAACCAAGGGAATCTCTCACACCACCCTCCCACCCATATACCCTGTTGTGTGCTGATGGGAAGATAAGGAGATATCTCAAGGTCATCAGACAAAAAAAAGGGTAATTCATATATATATATATTTTTAAAGGTAGAATTACCCTCTCTGTTGAATATTTTCTTCCAACACTTCTGCCCCACAGTGCTCCACCGGTCATGGGACGAGGTCTGAACAAAACCCCGTATTTAGCACGAATCAATGAACTTCTTCACACTCACGGCAGAAGCATTCAGTCCCGGGCAGTTCCAGCTTTGAGAATACACACAACAGTCAGGCAGCTGTGTGAAACCCCTCCTTTGTCAGAGGGATGAAAGAGTAGATGCGGAGTATACAACAGTGTTCATGTCAGGGCTACTTTACGAGAAGAAGTATTCACAACAGGAACCGCGCGAGCTCCGTGTGAGTCGTTTGGAGGTGGGAGAAGCTTTCTGCTGACAGCGCAAATGAATAACAACACGAGAATTGAAGAAAACTCACCTGGAAACCGGGGAGAGTTGCGGGTCCTCCAATTCATAACCCGGGGGCAGCGCCGCGCGACATTACCGGGGGGAGCAAACGCGGAAAAAGAAACCCGTGGCGAGACGTCACTCCGGGCGAACTCCTTTACGCGCGTTCACTTTGAGGCACTCGGAGTCAAGTTAAGTTACTCCGACAGCCACGTCTTCTTTTTATTTTGGTTTTATCTCCACCTGGTTTGATTTAATTCCACTCCCGGGCAGCACTGACAGAGCAGTGTGAGCCGCTGCTGCTGGCGTCAACAGGTGAGATTGAATTTAGAGCGCGAGCGCGCGCGCGCATGCGGAGAAAGGCGACGGGAGGGGGCGGGGCCCGACTAATAAAAGTGTGTCGTCTGGTAGGCGTAAATTTAAAAAAAAAATCCATTAGGTTCTTTCAGTGTGAGCAAAGGTCCCCGCCGGTTCCCTCGCACCGACGCGGGATTTCTATTCCGGGACCTGACGGAGCTTTTCTCTCATTGTGGAGCGGCTCAGCCAAAGAGGTCACGGCGCCGGCATGCTGCCAGCACGCATGGTCATAAAAAAAGAAAAGGGACCAATTGAATAGTTTTCACGACAGGCTCCCATGGGAATGTTTAAATAATAAAGTGAGAATATAGAGTCGGGGGTGCAAACATTCAATATGTTTACTAACTTGAAGGGAAGAAAATGTATTTAGTTTTAATGTTTAACTTAAAAGAAGTACTCTGGCCTTTTACTTATCCAATGCAACAGTGTACAAACACCCTGTTACAAGTAAAAGTCATGCACTTCAAATATGAGAGATTTTCAAAAATAATTAGCATCAACATATACTTAATGCACCAAAAGGTGAAAAATTGCCCATTTCAGATTAAAATAACCTATTATAAGGATTTGTAAATCCAATTAAATTCAGTTTATTTTATATAGCTCAATATAACAAATTACATATGTACCTCGAACCTGATTCAGCCCTAATTATAAGCACTATTAAAGAGGAAAGTCTTAAGTGTATTCTTAAATGAGGTGACTGTGTCTGCCTGTGTCTGACTGATGGTGGAAGCTGGTTCCATAAAAGAGGATCTTAATAACTGAAGGCTCTGGCTCCCATCCTACTTTTTAAGACTCTAGGAACCACCAGTAGCCCCTTCTTTAGTGAGCGCAGCTCCCTAGTGGAGCAATACGGTACTACAAGCTCCTTAAGATATGATGGTGCATCACCGTGATGTATATTACTTTATTATTGCATGAAACAGGGGTGATTTTAACTGACAATCTGTCTTTTTTTTTACCCAGGAATCAATAAAGTTACTTTAACGAAACATTAAACACCATATTAAATGAATTTGTGGATATTTTTTTGGATTACTAATCGCAGTAAGTTACTTAACCCTTGTGTTGCCTTCGGGTCAATTTGACCCGATTCAATGTTTCACCCTCCTGTCGCCTTCGGGTCAATATGACCCGATTCAATGTTTAACCCTCCGGTTACCTTTATATTTACTAACATATTTTCAGTGTTGGGAGTAACGCGTTACAAAGTAATTCCACTACTTTTAGCGGTAACGAGCGTGTAACGAAGTATTTTTTAAATCAACTAACGCAGTTACAGTTACTGAAATTTAAATGAGTTCGTTACTCGCGTTACTCTCTTTTGTGAAAAATGAACACTTGCAGACAAGAAGACAAGCTAGGCTACTTTAGCTGCTTCTGATCTGACATCGCAGGACCTTGGTGGCGCAATGATATTGTAACGTCTCGGACGTTATGGACTGATGACACGGAGACGGGACGACGTTATTATTCCTCCCTTTATTGGGCATTCACAAACACAGACAGCGTGCTCCTCTCAGCTCAGCAGCTCGAACATCAACAACAACGGTACCCGTCAACCACCCGTAACTTCCGTTTTACGACAGGTTAACCCCGCCCTCTACTCCGCCAATGACAGGCACGCCCCTCGACCAGCAGCACGGTGCCACACTGTGATTGACAGCCACTTCCAGTGTTGCCAGGTCCGCGGTTTTTGCCGCTGGTTGAATTTTTTGTCCGCTGGTTCGGGTAGACCTATTTTGCATGCAAATTACATGAATATCTTGAAATAAAAATCCATATTTTAAATGAAATAATATATTTATACCCAAATCCTACCAAACTGACTCCAGATCAGCACGTACACGCCTCACTAGCACCCCCCCTCAATTATATGCAGCACCTCAAGGCACCTTTGTTTTCTCTTTTAATTAGTGTTAATACTGTAGGCCAATCACTTTTATTTCATTGGGCCTAATGTAAAAAAACCACTATTAAATGACTGAGACAGTTATTTTGTATTAAGTTAATTATTAAAAGGGACTTTTGTACTACTGCTTGATTTGAAGGCCTGTTGCCCTGTTGATTGCAATAAATAGGTCTACAACATATGTTTATTGTGTTTGACTGTTCAGTACTGTTCATTACATTAAAAAAGCAGACATAAAAGTAACTTAAAAGTTACTTTCCCGAGTAACTAATTACTTTTGATATACAGTAACTAGTAAAGTAATTAAATTACTTTTAAAAGAAGTAACTAGTAACTATAACTAATTACTAATTTTCAGTAACTTGCCCAACACTGCATATTTTACCCTTGAGGTCAATATGACCCCAGCTATTAAAATCTCCAGAAAATTATTAGAATTAATATTGTTTTCCAAGTTTAAGTGTGAGGTACTTTATGTTTGTTTGTTGACTCCCGAAAGAACACCGACATTAAACATTGAATCGGGTCAAATTGACCCGAAGGCGACAGGAGGGTTACATATTGAATCGGGTCAAAATGACCCAAAGGCAACACAAGGGTTAAGTTGTCAAATCAGTGAAAAAAATGGAAAATGTGTTCCTGAATTGCAGTGAAGTAGAAGTATGAAGCAGAAGAAATGTAGTCGTAAATGTATTTATACTTCCAAACCTGTTTATGTCCGATAGAAACCCTGAAGGGATACACATTCCTGTTGAAGGTGTCATGGCGCCTTCCTTCTTGGGACAATCTTAACGTGATTGTTTAGAATGTTTCTTGTTGTTCAGGACTTGTCCTTTTGTGTACAGTACACTACAATCAATATATATATTCATAAATAGTACAATATGTGGCAGTGTAAAACTTCCCAGATGGGGTCAAATAAAGCATGGTTGAAAATATACAGAAGATATCACTGACACCTGGATCGAAGCTAGCTGTCTAATAAGCCTGAACACCTTTACTATATTATGCAACACGGAGGTGTCTTCGGACCTGGTTCTCAGACTTTCTTCCAGAATGTGTTTAGCCGGCAGTAAGAATTTGGGTTCAGAGTTTAGTGATTAACACAATGAGGAATTTGTGCTCTTGATATTTTCCCTGGGGGGCGCCAACGTTGGACATTTAAAACTTATAGGGCCTACACACAAATCTGCACAATAATTTCATGTAAATCAGTTCCTCATTCACTATGATAGACGATCAGAATTTTACTTTACAATGAGTAATTAACTACGATTATGGGTAAAATGCAGTGCGTTGTGGGATTGCGAGCAGAAAGGTTTCAGTCGATACCTTTACTGACTGATTTCAGATGCTCAACTAGAATAGTGGAGGGTAAATAAATACAGTAATTAGGGAGATGTGATCAGACAAAGTAAAATCACATGCGTGTGCTTTAAAGAAATGTAGCTTCTTCTTAAAGATTAAAACAAATGTGGATAAAAAGATTTTAAAAAACAGGGAATGCAACTGAAGATGTAACATAGTTCTATGTATTTTACTTGTGATTTGTTATGTATTTTATTCTATTTTAATGTGTTCTACTATCTGGACCTTAAGTCTGAAATAAAAGTCTGATTCATAACAACTGACCCCAGATCTCCTCTAACAACACAGGATTAATGTGTTAAATATAGTGTTAAAATATTATATATTCTATGAAATCCTTACAGATTAATCACGATGATACAAATGCATTATTGTACATTACTACAGAATACATCAAACTCCCAAAAGTCTCTCTAGCATATAGAGCGATAATATCACGATCATAACATAAACTGTTAGATATTCCACGGCCATCAAGGCAGCGTGACTTACTATTATAAATCCCGTGAGCTGGATGACTGAAGGTATGCACACACAATACGAGTCACAGTGTCAGTCCTCCTGCAGTCTTACATGTATCCCCGGAGAGATTAAAATACCAGAAAGTATTACACAGTCACTGTAAACTCACCATGGAGTACCACAGCAGGGAAATATTTAGGAATACCCCCCAAAAAGCTACAATGGAGGATTTTTTTTTTAGATGTGGACGCTCAAGACGTACTGGACTCAATACTAAATATACGGATATACACTTTCATTGTCTTTACTCTGAAGGCTTTATGCCCCCCCGACGGCCTCTTTAGCGCTCTCTCTGAATGAGCCGATGCTGTAATAGATTCTCTCCAGTGACATGTAGACAGTGTGAGGGAGAATGGGCAGCAGGTTCATGGTGGCACGGTGGAAGAGGGCTGAAAGAAGGCTGGAAGAGAGCTGGCAGATGGGTGACAGACTGGGTGAAAGGACATCTGGCCTCTTCGCCTCCCAGCAGCAAAACAGGATCAAGAGAAGAGGAACATTTTATATGAAAACCACTGTCTCTCTACAAAGCAACATATCTCCAGCTTGATGGTGACAACGGTCACACACACACACATACACACACACACATACGGTTTGGAATAAAAAAAACAATGCAGGTGTCCGTTGGCGAGGAGGACACTACGTGAGGCGGAGATGGTCTGAATCATGTTTCTCTCAAGTGCTGACAGAGACAGCTGGTAGATGCTGTGTGTGTGTGTGGTTGTGTGTGTGTGTTGACAGTATTGACTTGCAGCCGGGCAACACCCACAGACCTTCTTTCTTTCATAAACAAGTTGTCTTCTTTTATTTAGACCCACCGAAATGACAATAAGTTAAGCTGAAAGGAACGGGATTTGATTCAATACAGCAGCCCACTAAGACATAATGGCTTTGTTTTTGTTTTTACAGATACACCAACCTGAAAATGAATGCCGAACAGTAATGTCCTGGAATGTCCCGAAAGACAAAGGGGTACTCTCGCGCCTCAACCTGAAATGGGATTAAACTTCTTTTTTAAAGAAAATTGGTCAAAATCACAGCCGAGGCAGAAATATCTCGACTAATGTTGTTGTTGTTGTTGTTGTTTTGTTCTCGAAAGCAGCGCAACAGGAAACGTTGGGATACCGGCCCTGAAAAGCCTGTGAACCGTCCGACACCATCACACAGCACATCATCACATGAGCGTGTTCCCGTGGCAGAGGCATGTGGCCGACACTCCCAAAAAAACCTGTCTTACTGGTGGATGAATGCAGGCTGAGAGCCGCACACACACACACACACACATCCTCTTGAAACCCAGACACAGACGTTACCGTGTTGATACTTGGTGGAGAATACTCCTCTTGGTATCTTAGCGAGATAACGATACACGTGTCAACAGAAACTCTCGTCTATTAAACATCCAGAGGAAGTGATGAGAGCACAGACGATGGAGACTCGGCCCTCTGGGACTGAATGCAAATTGCATAGTTTGATTTTCCTGCTATGCAAAAGGCCGAGGCTGGCAGTAGTTTGAGTGGTGCGTGTGAGTGTGTGTGTGTGTGTGTGTGTGAGTGTGTCCTTGGCTACAAGGGTCCGGACTCACTGGAAAGGCCATGGGGTAGAACTCAGTTGTCACAGTAAAGCGTTCATGAATACCAAACCAAACCTTGACTGGAACATTCCCATTTGAGCTTTTCCTTTTTTCCTTAAATCATAATAACACAGCTGAATAGAGTCACAAAGACACATTTCAATTTAATCAAAATATAAACAAATATATGTATTTAATAGTGTTTTTTTCTCTCATGTACAGATATTTAGATCTCATTTTTTAATAGTTTTAATAGAGCTGATTGTATTTCAATGTGAAGTATTATCTCGATAAAGCCAGCTATGAAAAATTTACATATTTACATTTACATAAATACATAAAGAAGCAGTTTTAGGTTGATTCTGCTGATGTGTTAAACACTTTGCGATGTGCATATACTTAGCGAGTGTAAATTATTCTCATTCTGTGTGGAGTTGATTAGATTAAAATCCTCTCTTTCTGTCATAGAAGTACAATGTCGTAACCAGCTCTTGTTCTCACCTATTTTACTAAAAAAGTAAACAAAAATCAATGAAAAAGGAGGGGGGGGATTATCTTGAAGAATAAAAATAAAATCATTCCGTCAGCAGGACAGTCAGACTTCGTGTACTCCACAAATCAAATTAGCAGGCACTGAAGCTTCTGCAAAGTAGGAAGAAGAAACACATGTTCAGAACTCAAAGTAAGCGGTTCAAATATTTCAGTCTGAGCCCTGAGGCGCTGCAGCCTCACGTTGCCCAACAGACCACGAGTGGAGCTTTTTTGGATACCTATTTTTTCCGGCTTGGGGAGATTCAGGTTATTCATGATTTTCACAAACTCGTCCAGGCTCTTGGTCAAGCGCGGGTTGAACTGGCGCTCCTCGCCGACCGTCGACACGGTCTGACCTGGAACACAAAGACAGAAACAGCCCGACGGGTCATCTGCGGTCCTTGTGTTTGCCAGATGCTGAATCTCACTGATCATAAAAATAAAAAAAAAGTTAACTATTTGGCAAATGCAGTGAAATCACATGTTGCTTGCAGATGTGATAGGATGTGAACGAGTGATGCCCTGCAAATGCTTCTCGGTAGATACACTACGATGCAGTGTACCACCTTGTAGCCAATATTTTTTTTTTTTTACGGGTTAATATTTTTTTAAATATACATATATAATATTTATGTATTTATATTAGTGCTGTGACAGATTCAAGTTAATCCAATTACAGGTTTTTTTTTAACGCATTGCGTGGCAGAATGAGCTTGAGCCCAATCCTGTTGTTGGTCATCATCGGAAAAAAAGTCACTTGCAGCTTGCAAGCTTCCAATACACCACTTTGTCTGAACTCTGTCAGGCTCATGCAGACGGTCTGTTCATCGGTAATGATCCTTCCGCTTACTAACCTCCGAGCCTTATTTTACTTTTGCTTCCTGTAGATTCACACGTCAATCGCGACCCGCCAGTCGTCGCCAATCGATCGGATAGTGTTGATAGATCGGAGATTGTGACATTAAAAACCGCCCCTTTCATAGTCTTCATGTTCTTTCTTTTGTTCTTTTCTTTTATTGAACTCGTATCTCCACAGCAGCCGTATTCTCACAGCATTTCGTCATGTCTGTTAAGCGCGGCGCCGTTAACATAGCTCCGCCTGGCGCGGCGCCACGCAGCTCGATTGCGTAGCGCATCGGAAAAAAGCAAATGTCAAGTCATCCCACCTTTAAACAAGATCATGGGTTGTATCATGGTGGAACAAACAAGAGAAAAGCCCTCCTGTTACCTTTACTTTATATAAATATCGGATGTGGTGGAAAGTTACTAAGTGCATTTACTCAAATACAATTCTAAGGTACTTCTACTTTAATTGAGTATTTCAATTTAATGCTATTTTATCCACTCATTTTATGTTTCACTGGTTGCTTTTCATATATATATATACATACATATCTATATAAATATTAAGATATATTATCATAGGTACGGCTTCATAGCAGTATTGTGTAGTTAAATGTATCTTCACCTTTACCAGCTGCAACATTAAAGTGATTGCCATTAAATGCTTGAGGTCATTTAGGATAATCAGTCATTTTACTTTTAGTACTCTAAGTATTTTGTTGCTATTACGAATAAAGTATTCTTTACATTGTATTGCATTTCTGATGAGAAGTATGTCTGAAAACCTCCACCTGTATGCACTTTGTACGTTACAACATGTGCATCACGTCAGTGTTGGTTGCTACGGGTGGGAGTATACTGAAAACCGCTTTTTATCACTATGCTGGTGCTTAAAATGGGTGTAGTTGCACCACCAGCGTTTACAACTATTCGACGTTACGTAAACATTCAGATGTGTGTATTTTTGTATTGGGCCGACCTAGGTAGTCATGTGCAGGGTAGACGAGGCACTGGTCAGGCAGAGTGAAGATCTTCTGATGGACGGACTTATAGAGCTTCTCAGGGCAGCCTGAACGAGAGACACAACATTTACAAATTACAGGATACATTTACGCCACTTGAAAAAATAAAACAGACACAACACTGCCCTCTTGTGTTCATCAAGCAGCACTACAAAAACAAATGCTTTCTCTTTGGGGCCAGTGTGTTCCCAAAACAAAATTGCATTGATAGGAGGACATAAGGACAAAGTAAAAGTGTATGTCTACCCTGCTGGAAGTCTGTCCTGCCGCAGCCTCGGATGAGCAGAGCGTCTCCGGTAAACGCCACGCTCTGATCACCGGACACCAGCGTCACGCACCCGTCAGTGTGTCCCGGCGTCTCTCTCACCGTCAGATACTACGGGGCGAGCACAGACCAACTCAAGGCATGTCGACATTACTTCATCAGGCATCTGACCCTTTGCTATATCCTGCCCCCTCGAAAGCAGTCTGGCCAATCATAGCGCAGCATTGGCCAGCTCCTCCCACGGCCAGACTATTGCGCAATAGTGTCAGACTGTCTTTGTTTTTTTTAGGCTGATTTTGTGTATTTTAAGCTCGTCATGATACGTGTTGAGATGTACGTTTTTCTAAAAACATAACCATAACATTCCTACATAAAAACCTGTGGCTCTAACATTACCAGAATAAGTTAGTGTATTATTAACTTGCTACTGAAGTTATACTAACTGTATAAACACATGCTGCTCTGGCTTTTTAATGATTGCAACGGTGAATAAAGACATACCCGGCTTTACAGGAACAGTGTTGTTCCTTAATTTCACTTTCTTCTGTCTTGATCGCCTTTGACATGTAGGCTTCAACTTCTATCTTTATCTTTTTAACCTGTTTTCAACTTTCTGTCTGCTTCTCTCTGAAATCACTTTCACTGAAAATGTGATAATAGTTAAGCAGGCAGTGCATTTAGTGACAATGTGGACTCCATTGGAGCTCTGCCAGCTTGACAGAGCAGCGGTGGGGGGCGGGGCTTAGCAAAGGGTCAATTTCAACAACAACAAAAGTTCCAGTTTTTACACGTGACAATATAGGATAAAAAATAAAAAAAATACAGAAAAGTGAAAGTATGGATGTGTCCATATACCATCGAGCTGATAGAGTATAATCAAGATACAAAATACTGAAATAACCTACAATAGACAAATGCATTCAACCAATATGTTATAAGTTTTCTAAAATGAGTGTTGTATGGATTGATTGTATGCAATGAAATAAGTAATATGTTCTTCTTACATGTTTTCCAAAGCTGATCTTGTCTCCCTCTGACAGCAGGATGTCTGCAGAGGCACCGCTGAATTTGCAGATTGCGCTCCGCAGACCGACCAATCTCCTCTTCATCAGCCCAGTGCTCGTGATGTGGTCGGCATGGCAGTGGGTGTTTACTGTCAGAGAGAGAAGAGTGGCATGTTTTCCCACAGGGCGAGGCACCAAATCAATCATAACAAGTACAGAATGTGTTGGATAGCTTTGTAATCTTGCAGTTAGATTTAGATTATATTGTGATAATGATTGAAGCCATATAAAATAAGATAATCCTTTATTAGTCCCTCAGTGGGGAAATTGCAGGATTACAGCAGCAAGTGCACAGTACTGAGCAGAAATAGAAAAAAAAAAAGTTTAAAAAATGGCGCAGCATTAGAAGAATATTGATATGAATGACTCACAAACTACACTATACTATTGTTTATGAGCCTGATTTAACAGAGCGCATAGTCTTGGGAAAAGTGAGGTTTCATGAGCACCTATAGGTGACTTTATTCCAGTGCTATATTAACCTGTGCCCATGAATAAAGAAAAGTTAGGTTTCTATTGGACGATGAAGAAGATGGGATACTGATATGTAAAAGTTGGGATACAATACAATAACGCAAAGTACAACCGCAGGAAGTTAGTCAATATACCTGCCACTTTTAGATTGAGGCCCAGTTCATGGACGAGCTTCAGGTCCCTGTCGATGGTCTCCAGCACAGGATCGATGAGGATCGCCTCCCTGGTCTCGGTGTCGGCCAGCAGGTAGGTGTAGGTGCTGCTCTCCAACTCAAACAGCTGGGCGGATAAAAAAAACAAAAAAAACAGGTGTGACTGAGAAGTGACTGAGTAATAATTGACAAAAGGATGCGTGGTCACAGTGCACGTACGCCCGGTCGCTCTCTTGACAGTGTTTGCAAATGTGTGTGGGACACCGAGGGAGAGTAGAGATATGATTTTAGAAAGGGTAACTACTTACAAATTATTCTTTTTTGACCATTTGGAAAGTTTTCACTGATGTGATACATACAGGACTGTCTCAGAAAATTAGAATATTGTGATAAAGTTCTTTATTTTCTGTAATGCAATTAAAAAAACAAAAATGTCATGCATTCTGGATTCATTACAAATCAACTGAAATATTGCAAGCCTTTTATTCTTTTAATATTGCTGATTATGGCTTACAGCTTAAGAAAACTCTAAAATCCTATCTCATAAAATTTTAATATTTCCTCAGACCAAGTAAAAAAAAAAGATTTATAACAGCTGAGTGTTTGTCAAGGCTCAGGAAACCCTTGCAGGTGTTTCGAGTTAATTAGACTTTTCAAGTGATTTGTTTAATACCCTACTAGTATACTTTTTCATGATATTCTAATATTTAGAGATAGGATATTTGAGTTTTCTTAAGCTGTAAGCCATAATCAGCAATATTAAAAGAATAAAAGGCTTGCAATATTTCAGTTGATTTGTAATGAATCCAGAATGCATGACATTTTTGTTTTTTTAATTGCATTACAGAAAATAAAGAACTTCATCACAATATTCTAATTTTCTGAGACAGTCCTGTATATATTAAAGGGTACCTGTAGTGAAAGCGAATATGTAGCCAGATCAAAAGATAATGTGTTTCTAAAGGTTATTCATGCACTGACGGTCCAGTATTCAATAACAATACGTAGTTTAGGCTGTTCAAAGTCCTCAACTCCGACATGCGACATTGCACTGGAGCTTGAATATGTCGCGGGTGGTGTGACGTCAGATCGTTGATAGATCGACAGCCAGCCACAGCGGATGTGTTCAGAAACCAATGTAAACAACGTCGAGCGCTCGCAAACAAATGCTGAGAGATTGATAATATGGACGATGAAAGATTGTCTGATTCAGCAACTGGATACTTGTTTGAACCTTTAAAGCAGACTATCCCCATTTAGTGAATTGTGACAGCGATGATAGCGATGATTCTGATGAAGTTGATGCCGAAGGACCGCCGGTCCAGATGCTTCACCGTGCGGACCGTGCACGCAAGTCGGCGGACGCTTGGTGCAGTTGTGGGAAATGTGTGCCACAAAAAACAGACATAGAGTGCATTTGTTGTAAAGAGCACGAACTTATGTCCGATGATATAGTGTCATTAGACCTCATCTGCTTCACACAAAAGAGTGAGCTTGAGAGCTACATCGCGCATAAGCCAGCGCTGGAGATGTCTTTCATTGATGCAATGTTCGGCCGACATGTTCGGGGTGCTAGTGACTTTTTCTTTGCTCCGTCCGTCCCGATGCGCGCAAACCGGTGTCGGGAGCTCCGCGGCGCACGAGACGGCGGGCAGAGGACTGTCAACGCAACACGTAGAGACAGAAATGACGTGCTGCTGCTGTAATGTGGCGCTATAGAGAAAGTGACAGGGGGGCGGGCCAATTTTTTTTATGTCATGCGATCTACCAATACTACGCCGCGATCGACTGGCAGGTCGCCGCGATCGACGTATTGAGCACCCCTGATATAGATTGTGTAATTCTTGAGGCCACCGATCTATCCCAAGAAGCAACGCGTGTAGAAGTGGCTCCGGATGGGCTGAATTCCTTTCAACGACTCAACGTCATAGTTAGCTTTGACATGAGTAAATAACTAGCAAAATGGCTGCTGAAGCGTTCACGGACTCGGAATGTTGACAAAGAAATGTAAATCCTCGGGCTATGCGTGACTTGTTGACAATAGCGGCGGGGTAAATATGATTTATTTGATGCGCCGAATGGATGTAGCACGTTGTTGTTTTGCACTACAGGTACCCTTTAAGTGTTTATAACCGTGTGACACAGTTGTGAGCTGTAGGTGTGTGTGTGTGTGTGTGGGGGGGGGGGGGGGGGAGCCTCCAAAAGCAACAATAAACAACTCAAAACACAGCTGCTCCTCTGCTGCACCGGACTGGACCTTCATGCCCAGCGGGGGGCCGTCACGTGACAGCGGGGTAGCCCATTTGACGTTACGCAGTCCACCAGGTTTGAGCATATTGCTCAAGGTTAGCTGAACTAGATCAAAACTCAATTTAAACACATTACGACATGGAGGTGCATTAACAGCCAAGATAGCCGAGCTAACTTTGTTAGCATTTGTGGCTAACTTCCTGCACGTCTTCTAACAGGAGCGAAACAACACGAGCCGTCAGGTGTAGCGAAACTCCGTGAAACATACTTGTCTGAAAAGCAGTCCTTCGGTCAGCGACCTCCGGGAGCAGTACGACCTGCCGGTGGCTCGCAGCGGGCCGACGTCAGCAGCTGCGCCGGGACGGAAGCGTCCGTTCTCGGCCGAGCCCTCGGTGTTCGCCCGGAGACGGAGCGTGAGAGCCAGAGCCCGTCGGACCGGCGTCGCCCTGCGGATCACCGAGCTCATTTTGGTTCGCCAGTAATTGCCTGACTGTATTTTTTATTTGAACTCAAATAGGCTGCGGATATAAGGCTGTAGCATTAGTCCCGAGTAAAAAAAAAAAAATTGTCTTCCAATAGAATTCAAAGTTGCGCGAGGAGAAGTCCTCTCTTCACACTTAACGGTGACAGCTAAAGTCGTGAGTCCAGAGCGTGCACTGAAAGTCTGTTGTCGTGCACGAGCGTCACCAGTGCGCGCTCATAAACGCATGCGCGTTTACCGCGTGCACTTTAGTAGCGCCGACTGCCGTAGTGGAGTAAAAGGGACTGTTGACATTTTATCAGGAAGCCTAAATATTTGATACATATTTGAGAGTTGAAACTGATTACCAGGAGCATGTTTTTTTACATAACAGATATTTTTGGTAATTATAATATATATATATACATACATACATAACTGTATATATATATAACATAATTTATCCTTTTAGCCTATTAGCATAACAATATAATCTTTTTTTTCTTTTTCTCATTTCATAACAAACAAAGCAGATACAGGCGATTTTATTCTTTATTGTTCAATTGTCTCAGTTCTAAGTGCCAGGTTCTTGTAAGGTGTCGGTAATTGCCGTTGTGGTCTCCAATTCCTCTGGTTTGTCCTGCAGCAAAAAATAAAAGAGTGAAAATGTCAGGTCTTTGTGACGGGGTGAGGCTCAGGCGCAGAGAGACAGGCTGGATGCAATATAAATAACAAAAAGAAACTCTTTAATGAGGCAAAACAGTTTACAAAAAAAACAAGGTCCAAAAGGGGCAGGCAGAGAATCCAGGTTCAGGGCAGGCAGGGTCAACAGGCAGAACCAGGAACACTGACAGGACGACGGGAAAAGGACACAGAACTATAGTCGACAATCCGACAGCAGACAAGGGAAAGACTGACACAATATATAGGGGGGGAAACACAGGTGTACGACATCAGACAGTAACGAGACAAGAGTGGCTGAGGGCAGGTGCAGGGAATTAAACAATTAAGACAGAGAAGACACAGAGGAGACATAGGAGACACGGAACACAGGAGACACAGAACAGGGTGTTACAGAAAATGAGCAGCATTACCTAAAATATAGTTATATATGGCCATAAAGGAAATGTATTTACACATTTAGTGTGTACACTTCATTTATTGCTGGCACCCAGCATGAGCCAATACCTGTTTTAACTTCTGTTTTTTGATTTGTTCAACACTTGTGCAACATGTTTCAACTTTAACCTGGGTTGAACTGTGAATATTGTGAAGGAGGCACACATAATATAACATTATATGACATTCACATCATATAATGTTGATAAATAGTTCCGAAAGATGTTCTGTTCCTGTGTAATCTGTCTGTCTGTCTGGTTATCTACCTGTGTCTATCGATACTTTATTGGAGCTAATCGTTCTTCATCCAGAGGTCATGTTTCGAAATAAAAAAACCTTTTGTGCACAGGCTGATATAAATTTAAGAGCAGGACATAAACAATGTAATCTACCTCACACCGACGAAACGATAAAGTCGGTGAGAGAAGCTTCACTTAATGGCACCGTGACACATTTATAGAAAGACAGAGAGAGAGAGATCCCTTCAGACATTACCTCCATATATCTTTGAACCCAGGTGACGAGTTGAGTCACTCTGCTGTACACGCCGGGTTTATTGGGGCGCCCACAGCCCTCTCCCCAGCTCACCACCCCTGCCAGCCTCCAGTCCCCACTGGCCGTCTCACACACCAGGGGTCCACCACTGTCTCCCTGCACACAAGACCGAGCCGTGTATCCAACATTAGACACCCTTAAAGGGACAGTTCACCCTATAAGCAAATAGACACATACGTCCTCTTACCTGTCGTGGGTTTGTTTTTCATAATCGAGATTATTTTGGTGTGAGTTTCCTAGTTGAGGAGATATCAGCCTGCACGTGATTGGACTGTATGGCCCTCGGCTTGTAGCGCCCAAAGCACCAACAAAAACTCATTTAAAAACCTCAACATAAATGTCTCTCTCCAGAAATCATGACCCTGTTGTACTCAAGACGAGCGAGAGACCTTGTGGTGAGTCTCATGCAGGAACTTAAACACAAATATTAACATTATATTGGAGAGAAGAAGAATATCTCTATGGCCGATATCTCCAAAACTAGGAAACCACATCCAAACAATCTAGATTACTAATCAGCACGATGAAATGTGCATGATTTGCTGAAGTACATCGATTGTAAAGTGAAAGGGCGTTCCTCATGAACATCTATAGGTTGATAAGGAGATTTGATATCAGTACCTGGCAGGAGTCCACGCCTCCGCCCATGGTGCCAGCACAAAGCATCCGGGGGGTTAGGTACATGCCGTAGACGCTCGGGTGGGAGCAGGCGGGTTGGGCTATCACCTTGACCTGAGCCTGCCGCAGCTCGTCTGACACAGAGCCTGACGGAGAGGCAGCCAGAATAGAAAGGATTAAAAGAAACACTCGACCATGAGTGTGCCGCGAGTGCATAAATAAAAAAGGGAGGTCAGGAGAATTAGTTTTAATTTGCGTAAGCCGCAAATGAAGCGGCTGCTTCAGGCCTCGTATCGCTGCCAGGAGCCAATTACAAACTCTGCTTTTCATTTTGTGTAATCATTTAAATGAGGTTTCTTCTCAAGTATCTTTCTAATTTGCCATTAGGAAAATTGTGTCGTTTTCGTTCCCTTTACTGATGTAAATGTAGCTCCTAATTGTGCATGTGCAGCTATTGTTTACAGTTTCTTGGAGAAGAAGCTACGACGATAACTTGAAGGTCATTGGGGATGATGTGATGAGTTGTTGCTTAAATTTTCTTTTAAGGCTGGAGTCAGATTATTTGTAGATCTGAGAACAGCCACGAGGACCGTATAGAACGTGGGGTCAGTGGAGGACTTGCATTTGCCCTCCTGATTTGATGAAAAGGAGAGTAATATAACAGTGAAAAAGGAAACAAGAAAGCATAATCAGAGGGTTGGAGTCCGTCTGACACACCTCCCTCATAAGTAAATCCCCAGCCGGTGATCCAACAGGCCGCTCCGTGAGGAAAGGACTCGCTCGGACCGGGTAAACAGACCGGTCGCGCCCCACCTACGAACAGCACACAGTCATCAGATCGCAACACAATCTGAGAATCATAAGCAAAGCAATAAAGACACAACGGTTATCACGCGGCAGTCAGGACATCCACGTGCTGCGTGCTTGTTTATTGTCACTCCTGGTGTAGAAGTAAAATCATGTGAAATGCTCTCACTGGCAGGATCCATAAAAGAAAGAAAATGAATATGAAATATGAAATGACACAAGATGTATATGATACAAATGACACAAAAATAGAAGCAATACGAATGTCCATCAAAACAACAATAATAGTTGCACATAGCGCAGGGGTCTGTTACGGAGATGCTTTACTCGGACATTTTAAAACTAGACAGAAAAAATGACCCGAATAATTAGACTTAAAACCGTAATCAATAACATAAGAGTTAACAATAGTGCACATCAAGTTATTTGACTTTCTGACTTCATGACACCTTTTTTAAAGTTGTTTTTTGTGTTCTACTCTGTGAGGTGGCTCTAACTTTGAAAAGCGCATTACAAAAATATATATATAAGTATTGCTTGTTGGACTGTTTATAGGTAAACTTGTCTTAAAACAGGAATATTGTTGCAAAGAAGTTAATAACCATCACAGGAAAGCTGTATTTAACCAGATGAGTACTTTATATATAACATGTATCTTAAGCAATAGTCTCACTTAGTTGTATATAAAGAGTGTGTGTGAAAGTTTGAATGTTGAATATCTAAATAATCAATAATGTGTCAAATGCCTTTGATTTTTTTCCTACATTAATGGAAAATACAGTGATTTCAGACACAAGGTGAATACAATGAGATAACTGTACTGTGAAGAGTTAATTTCTCCCAAGAAAGGCGTATCACATTTTTCATGTAACGTGAATTTTGATAAGAAAAAACAACAACCTGTACCTAGGTAGCTTGATGAAGTTGGTGTTGCATCATTATGTACACATACATCATTATATAAAAAGGCACTTTGTACACATTGCATTGAGAAAATAGTGATATCATATGTTAGTATCATCATTATTATGATTATGGTTATTAAAACCAAATTATGGATTCTAGCCGAAGAGGTATTATCTATTTTAGGCTTTTCATTAATAGCACAAGTACTTATCATAAGTAGCCCTATTTGGGAATCAGTCTCCATCCATGTAAAAGACAACAAAGCCGACAGTATTAAAGTGCAACGTGACACATGACGTGTCTTATTCGGGCCCGGCCGGCAGGTGGCGCCACCTCCCTCCTACCGTTCATGTCCATGTCGGTGACGGTGCGCAGGAGGCCCACGTCATAGTCGTTGTTGTGTCTGTTGAAGCGCGGGTGGTAGAGGACCCGCAGGGCCCGGTAGCGGACCCCCTGAGAGCTGTCCGCGATGCTCAGCGAGTCCACCACCACCAGCCAGTCCGCCACCGCCAGCATGTTGTTCCTGCAGGAGGGAGACGAGGAAGTTAGTCAATGTGCAATGGCGTTTAAAAAATATATATTTATATTGTCTTAAAAAGGCACTTTGTAGACATTAGAGAAAATAGCTATATAATATATTATTAATTAAATAGCTAAATAATATATTATTATTTTCATCATTGTAAATACATATTTATATATATATATATATATACAGGACTGTCTCAGAAAATTAGAATATTGTGATAAAGTTCTTTATTTTCTGTAATGCAATTAAAAAAACAAAAATGTCATGCATTCTGGATTTATTACAAATCAACTGAAATATTGCAAGCCTTTTATTCTTTTAATATTTAATAATTTTTTAATTGCATTACAGAAAATAAAGAACTTTATCACAATATTCTAATTTTCTGAGACAGTCCTGTATATAGTAAATTGTATTATAAAGAGCCTTTAGACGTTGGTAGTTTTAAGCAGGACATGGCACTTATAATCCATATATATATATATATATATATATATATATATATATATATAAATATATATATATATAGTATAAAAAGGTACTTTGTAGACATTGTATAGAGAAAATAGCTATATATTTTATTATTAATTAAATGGCTATATAATATATTATTATCATCATCATCATCCTTATCATTATATATATATATATAATGATAAGGATGATGATGATATATATATATTATATATATATATATAAACACTGTTGTAAATCCGGTTTAACAGTTCTAATGGACTACATTATAAAAAGTTAATTGTATGATAAAGAGCCTTGAGACAGCGTTGGTACTTTTAAGCAGGACATGGCACTTATAATCCATGCAATTACTTTATATTATTATCATTATTTGGTCACATACTGCCCTCGAATCGGGTCAACAATAATTTATTTTTCATTTGGCACTATAAACAATTTAATGAGCTGCTTTTAGCTTGAAAGTGGTGCTCAAAATATGCAAAATTGATTGCCCACAACCTAAATTGTTCAAGGGTAGTAGTCAGGCCCTGTGGCCAGAACTGGGATTTTCATAAAAATTTGCTAAATGCACCGATGGGGGAATTAAATGTCTCTCACTTTTACCCGCTCCTGATTTAAATTAAAACATGGAAGTAGATTCAACCCATTCGGCGTACGGCCCTCCCTACTGAGAACAGGCTGCATCTAACTATGAGCCCCCCCCCCCCCTCCCTGTCTCTCTTACTTCCATTCCCCCATGTCCACCTCTTACTCAACAAAGCAGTGAGCTGCAGTGATGACCCAGCGGGGGGAGATGATGGCCCCTCCACAGACGTGCTTCCCTCTCCACTGCATGCTGACCTGCCAGACCCACTTGTCCTTGGCGGCCAACGTGCCCCCAACAATACGCCGGCCATCACTAAGCAGAACTGGGCAGTCTGGGGGGTGGGATGAATAAGAAGAGTTGTGTCTATGCAAGGGATAAAGAAATAAAGATGATCTGACATGTGCGATAACACTCCTGATAAATACTTTTAAATCAGCCCACCAAGATTGTTGAATTCAGTCAAAGTATATTAGCAGTTTGATGAATGATGAGAATGATATTCCAGTATGATATATAGCTTATGGCCATATCTGCCAGACAGCAGATGGATGTGTTGTGTAATAATCTAAACAAGAAGAGCATCCCCCAAAGCCCTTAATCAGTGTGATTACAAATTATTATTATTATAATTTATTTGTTTTACCTGCAGTGATGTTGTCCGTCTGGTTGACAGGATTCTTCGACAGAAAAGGCGGCTGAGTCGGGACACTGCAGTTCCCCTTCCCGCCACAAGGAGGAAACAAATCCCCAAACTCGGAGGGGAAGACAAGGAACTTGACTGATTTCAACAGAGAAGGAAAAAGTGAATAGTAAATAATTAAATGATAGAATTACAGGAGACAGGCCACTGCAAATTGAATGTTTGAACCCCAATAAGCTAGATGCTCTCCTTGTTTAATTTAAAAATAGTTACCTAAGATAGCAGAGGTGGTGATCAGATTGATGATCATTAGGAAGCTCACAAACAGGAACAGCTCACGGGATGTGCAGGCTTGAGGCACTGACTCTACAGACCAATAAATAAACAAACAAATACATCTTTAAAACATTCATAAACAGACACTGTTTACCTAAGCCAGGCTGCATTGTTAAAGAAATAATTGAACGTAATGAAAGCAAGTCACCGTAGCATCATCACAAGCTGGAACATAACTCACAAAAAAGATTGTAAGTTTTATGTGAACATTTATAAGTGGACATTCAGTACCTGTATAACCTACAGTATGTATCAGTTACTAGGGTATTGTAGTTTAGACTGAGTGGAACATTTCCAAATATGCAAACTTAACTCATAACTACAGCCTAACGTCAAAATCAAAGTCATATTCTGTTATTTGTGTGAACAAACTCGACATATTTGTAGTTTAAACCCTTATTGACCAGCGAAAAGTGTCAGCGACCATCTCTAGGCGAGCGGCCTGAGGGCTTTTGCGCCCACGCTGGTGGACAGCTTGTTCAAAAGGCTGAGTTCAGGGAGCCGGGGACACAGCACAGCCATCATTCGATGTAAAGCACGCGCTGCATTGCCTTCTGGGTACAAAATAAATAAATAATAATGTTGGAATCAACTTTATGCTGGATTGACAGCCACCTGAGGCGGCCGAGCGCCGGTGTAATGTACAACCTCTCACTAGTACTTTGATAAAAGCCTCTCGCCGGCTGACAGTGATGTAGTGAGTCCATCGTGAACTCGGGGAAATCATTTATGCTTCTTCGCCCGGGAGACATTTTACCTGCATAGCTTAAATGTGATGCTCCAAACTTTGTCACATTATACAGCAATGTGCACAAACACAACTGATGAGCTGGGTTTGTCCTCTAACTTTGCACCTGAAGTCCAGACAGTGGATTGGCTAAAACAAATTAATAATAATAAGACGAAAGCCTCAAATTCTTAATTATTCCCTCCAAATCACTAAGAGACAAGCAGATGGGATTAGGCCAGAGTTTGAAGGGCAAGAGGGACATTAAGGACTACTTCACATGCTGCATGGGCGGCTATTTGGTTTGCTAAATGGTGCTAATTTCCATTTAAAAAAGGTACAATTGCAATATAACGTTGTGTCATCTATCCACAACCTCGCCGCAAGCTACCTGCTAAGATAATTAGTTCTCATTAAAAAGACCTAACTGTCAACATGGCGGACACGACGCAGGTGAAAAGCACAATTAAAATGACATATGACACACCCGATGGGAGGTATTTAATATAAAAGGTCGCAGAATAGCCTTCTGGGAAAGGATGATGAATTAACACAAGTTGATAATCTCTTTTTTTTCTGCGCTCCTTCTTTTTTATGGGATTTAACCCAGTCAAGGGTGGTGCAGGAGATCCACTGCCACGAGTCCTTTAACCAGTGGCGGGCCGTCAGGGCCAGCAAGGCCTTCTCTGCTGGCCTAAACATCATCAGAATATATATATTTTTCTAAATATATTTCCCCACAAATATGGATTCAATTATTTCCCAGAGTAAGAGTTATTCTCTTAATTTCATAGCGTTCCTCTTGGTTGCGCTGCTGCTGGTGGCAGGATTTGGAGGGTCGTATTCACGCGCATCATAGCGTTCCTCTTGGTTGCGCTGCCAGGGCCGCGGTTTAAGATTTGGAGGGCTGTCTCTCACGTTGAGATTTTATCCAATCATATTCAGCCATCGTGTGTTGCCAGGGGGGGCAAATCTGCCTTAGGCCTTCAGAATCAACATTGCGGGCGCTGGTAGCTCAAGTGAATGGGAATGACAATGTTGTGTCAACCAATCAGCTTTAGAGTTGGCTCCTCTAGGCCTTCTAGAAGGCCCGAACCGGGCACAGGAGCCAGCTAGCAGGCAGAGTGCTGCATGTCTTTGATTGGATTACCAATATTGAGAGGCGGGCCCTATGGGCAGGTAGATGCAGAACCTCAGAACTAGGAAACTGAATTTGATAGACTGTACAACAGAGTCATTGAAGTCTTCTTGAGGAAAGAAAGAAGGATGGATTTTGTGTTCAAATAATCAGTCTTTGGTGAGTAGGCATACAATGCATTCTATTTTTTATTAAATGTGTCTGTATGTTTGGCACAAAATAAAATGGCAAATAGCCTATGTTGCAAATTATTTGTTTTCTTTCTTTTATTTTCAGTGAATAATTATGTGTCTTTATCATCACGGTGAAACTGCTTTGGGTGCGACAATGCCCTGTTTAGTGAACAAACTAGTGCAAGTGACTTTTTTCTTCTTCTTTTTCCGTCTCCGATGCGCGCGCTCTGCAGCGCGCGCGAGGAGAGAGGAGAGAGAAATGACATGCTGTTGTGTAGATACGATCAACATCAGACGGCTGTTTAGTTTAATAAATGAACAAAGACGTGCTATAGAAAATGAAGGGCGGGCAAGGGGCGGGCCAATTTTTTTTAATGTCATGCGATCTACCAATACTACGCCGCGATCGACCGGTAGGTCGCGATCGACGTATTGAGCAGCCCTGGTCTAGAGCCATGGCATCATAATGATGTAATAAGAGGTGGATTAATTCAGGTGGGACTGTGTAGGACCTCACTGAAGGCCCAGGCTCCAGGCCCACGGCCCGCCACTGCCTTTAACCCTCCTGTTACCTTAGGGTCAATTTGACCCCATTCAATGTTTAATGTCGGTGTTCTTTCGGGTCAATTTGACCCCAGGCTGTTTTTCACTGTGTCAAACATATAAGAAATATCAACTTTTTTATATATTTAAAGGGCTATTTAGGTAGTCAACAAACAAACATAAAGTACCTCACACTTAAACTTGGAAAACAATATTAATTCTAATAATTTTCTGGAGGTTTTAATTGCTGGGGTCAAATTGACCCCACGGGTAAAATATGTCAGTAAATATAAAGGTAACAGGAGGGTCAAATTGACCATAAGGTAACAGGAGGGTTAAAAGAATATCGTGATCAATGACATATACGGCCATTGAGGTTGAAGAGCCATAAAATTGATTGCACTGTTACTTTATAGTGTTATTACTGAGGCTATAAAATGGCTTCCTCAACTCTCTGTGTGTTGGTGGAACTCTGATAAATGTTATTGTATCTTTCTCGTCCACGAGCTGATAAGAAAGCACTCCGGGGAAGGGGAGCGGGGGCCGTCTGGACGACGCTGGTCTGTAGAACCGTAGAAGTTGACATTAAAACAGTGCACAATAGAAACAGTCCTCTAATACAGCAACAAAGATTCATCTTTAAGGAGAAATGCTGCTCAGTTACTTGAAGTGCAATATGAACCGGGGGACTCGGTATCAACGGGATCTTGGCAGGTGATGAAGCGGGAGAGAGGAAATGGCAAGGCTTAGTCGGCGAGGGAATCTGGAGCCAAATCTTTAGCTGTATTATTGTGACTAAAAAGAATAAAGCACCTTATATGTCATGACGTAAACAGACCCGAGCAGCCAGGAATGCAGATGTGGATTTATTGTTTATTTCCGGTGCAACAAAGTGACCTTGCATCTTTTTTATTATTTAGGCTCTTAGGCTCTGTATTTCTGTTTTCAGATTAAAGCACAGTGAATAATGTATTACACAGGTGTTAATGACCCGATCAGATTTTACAGAGGTGCCGAGTGTCGACCAATGATGTGGCAGCTTTCCCTCGGCTCCTAACGATACCAGCAACGTTGTCAAGTTGGTAAATTGCTGAATTGTTTTCGTTTTTTTCCGCAGCACACACACACACCTGTATTAAAGGTTCCAGCTATAGATATATAGAGTAATAGAGATGTAGAAGATTATTATGTAGATGCAACAAAGATAATAAGACTAACGGTCTCGGTTTGTACTTCATCTCTTTGATATGAAGTGCCGGTTTTAGATGTTCTCGTTAATCAGAGTGCTATATCAAAATTAGGGTGAACATGAGGTTGAATTATGACACCACATCTACATTTTAATCTTCAAAGGCTCTGTCTTTGTATTCCATTCATTAAGGCAATGTGCAGGGCCTTTTCATATGCCCAAAGTTTGTTAATAAAACTGTTAACTCTCATAAATGAGAATAATATTTAGCCATGTAATGGTGTCACTTATTTGGGTCCAGAGGTTCGTGACTGTGTTATTACCTTGCTCCTCATCAGCTTTGGGTATCATGAGACCCACCGACCCCTCCTCCAGCGGGCCTCCATCTGACGCTTTCCTCTGCTGAACTTCCTGGAGAATATCAGCGCAGGGAAGTGATGAAGGCCGGATTTCTTCATCTCCTCCCTCTGGTTCCTCATAGGGAGGAGAGAAGGTCCCTGAACGTTCAGGCTCCGGCGTTACGCCACGACACGCCGGAGGCTCCGGGGACACGCCTCCGTTCGACGAGGGCTCGTAGTGAGGCACGAGCGTGAGGACGGTGGAGGGGACCAGAGACGATACACTCAATACTTCACGACTGGTGGGGGTTTGAAAAGATGTTGATGCCCATTGCTCGAGGGACGGATAGAGCGTCGCGTCGACTGGCTGCCGGGCATCAGGAGTGCCGGTGCTGCCCGTTTGGACCTGCGAATCCATTCTGCTGCCATGAAATGTTCAAAGTCTGTGAAAAGTTAGGGGTCCTGTTCTTTGGCGTGGTAGTGGGAAGCTCGTGGGGTCCAATTAGCAGGACGTGAGTGCGGGTCTGGAGAAGATCAACTCGAGATCAGACATGGCGGAGCTGAGTGGAGGGACGCGGACGTGGAAGGAAACCCGGAAACCTCCGCTGAGTCCTGCAAGAGAAACAAAGGCGACAGCAAAAAAAGGCTCGGAATAATGTTTCTGCGAGTAACTTTAAGATTTTGAGTGATGATAATCTCACATAATATAGATGAAGTCTTATAAAGCTTTTTAAGAGTGCATTTTATTACATCTCAAGAAAAAGAGTTTTGGGAATTTCCTCTTTTTTAAGCAAGTGTCAGATTGGATCTTGGTAATTAAACGTTGCTAAATTATCAGCCAGGATTCAGATTTTATATTAATTTTCAGATTTATTTGATTATAATAATTTAGGATCGGAATATATAAGCATTTTTTGCTTCTACCTATATCTTTTCAGTCTTTCTGTTTTGTTTATTATATAAAATAATATTGTATTGTATTGCAATGATTGACTGAATAAAATACACAACAGCTACAACAAAGGATTTACCTAAAAGACTTAAAAAACATTAAAATAACTAGAACGGGCACTCGGTAGAGCGCATACCTTCGCATATCACAAGATTGTGCATTTAATTATGAACATGTTGG
This sequence comes from Pseudoliparis swirei, assembly GCF_029220125.1. NCBI lineage: Eukaryota > Metazoa > Chordata > Actinopteri > Perciformes > Liparidae > Pseudoliparis > Pseudoliparis swirei. The sequence goes on from NC_079409.1 coordinate 6,205,625, forward strand.
CGTTAGTTGCATGGCAATTGGATAAAAATGGGTAAAAAGAAGATTTTGACCTTTTCCTGACCTTGACCTTGACCTTTGACCCGATCGATCCCAAAATCTAATCAAATGGTCCCCGGATAATAACCAATCATCCCACCAAATTTCATGTGATTCGGTGTAATACTTTTTGAGTTATGCGAGTAACACGCATACAAATAAATAAATAAATACACAGCGATCAAAACATAACCTTCCGCATTTTCAATGCGAAGGTAAAAAGCTTGCTTTGAGAAAAATAATACATATTTTTCTCTTTAAAAAAAGTAAGTAATAAGAAAATGCCAAATAAGGCCACAACAAGTGCTCTGGTAAGAATAAAGAGTTATGTCACTAACGCTGCATACACATTGTTTGTAGACTACTCTCCATCACGGGTTACTCTAAACTTCAAGCGCTCTCACCTGGATGCCAGCCGGACAGATTTCATCTTCAAGTGTACGCGTGTGATTATTGATCCCAGTGTGTCTCCTCCACACTTTCTTATAAAACCAGCGTTGCACCACAGCGGGGAAGGGGAAAGCATCACCGCCGGCGGCGAGACGCCGAAGACACTCGCAGGCTCCGGAGCATCTTTAATCCAAAAGGTATGTCATCTGCTATCGGGGATCCGTCCTCTTCTCATGGCGCAGGTTTCTGCAGCTTGTCACCTTTTTCTCGGGTGATTCTACCGCTCTCCTCCTCCTCCTCCTTCTCTCTTCAATTCACACTTAATCCTGCCATTGTTTCACCCTCTTCATCGTCCTCCTTCTCCTTCCAGTCTACCCTTCCTCCCTCTCCAACTCAATCGTTGTCCCCCGGTCCGAGCAGTGAGAGGCTGTAGCAGTCGGGTCGGTAACGGATCCGTGCGCTCGTGTCATCGGGCGCCTGTGAAATATGCATGAGGAGAATTGTGCGCTTGGGTTGGGAGTTCAACAACAGAAGGGTAATGTACACCGAACCAGTGAGTCGCTCCCACTCGCAAGTACCGAGGAGCACAATGGCAGCGCGGACAGACACACGTTCACTGAGCCGAGGAGTTGAGTTTCTCAAAGCTGAAAGAAATGTATCCAATAATCACACTCCTATGATGAATAAGAGGAATAATAGTTGTGTGTGTGTGTGTGTCCAGTCCTTTGTTCGTCCTATCACATTACCGTCTCAGATAGTGTACAAGGAACCTTGGTCATGGTGTCACTCAGCATCTTCTAGGTTACTCTGCTGAGTCTACTCCAAAGAGGCGTGTCTGCATCACATGACTGCATCACATGACTGCATCACATGTCTGCATCACATGACTGCATCACATATCTGCATCACATGACTGCATCACATATCTGCATCACCTGACTGCATCACCTGACTGCATCGCATATCTGTATCATCTGACTGCATCACCTGACTAGATCATATCGAGGCTTTCTGGTTGTCACGGAACATAGCGTAGACATGCTTACTTATTCTATTCTACTTATTCTATTTTATTCTATTTGAAATACAATGTATACTGAGCATTTGTAGAAGAAAAATGTGTTTGTGACGAGTAAATATTGAACATTTTAGAAATTAAGCAATGAAAGAACATGTTTAATATTATGGTTTGTACAATTCAATCTCTCCTCTCAACCATTAATATTATTATTTACACCACTAAGTTTTACATTGATAGAAAGCAAACCCGAAAGCATTCACTCTGTGCAGGCTGTCGTCGCTGCGATCAATCACTCAATGAATAATTCGGCCTTGATGCAACTTCAGTGGGTTTTCATTAGAGTGTGAATGATGATGGAGCCTCGGGCGCGAGAGCTAAACACACTTTGTATCGGACTCGCGACGTTCCGGCTTATTTTTTAAAATCTTTGCCTCGATTGCAAATAATAACGAGATGTTGTTTGTTCCAAGATCACAAGAAAAATACAACCGCTGAAGTCCGACACAAATCGCGGTTCGGAAAAACCGCCACGTCTCGGGGAGTCTTTCAGTCCGGATGCCGTGGGGGCCGATCGGTTCTCGCATATTCCCCGAACAGTTTGTATTTACACAACCCGGCGCTCTATTCCCGACCCCCCGACCCGCCGCCCTCCTTTGCTGCAAAAGTGCAGACTACTTCTTTTTCTCTCACCTCAGATCTCAAACCAACGGCAGTCTTGCTCAAAAACCCTGACGGATGGTCGCTTCTCTCCCCTCCTCCCCCCACCCCTTCCCTCCGGGCTCTCAGCAGTGCAGGATCTTGATGAAGGCTTTGCGAAACTCGATGTTGAAGGTGGTGTAGATGACGGGGTTGACGGCGCTGTTGAGATACCCCAGCCAGGTGACGGCGCTGTACAGCGGGGCGAGATGCAGCAGCTGCTGCAGTGGGCCTTCAGCACGTGGGTCAGGAAGAAGGGCAGCCAGCAGATGATGAACACACCTTGGGAGCGGAGACGGGAGGCGGACCAGAGGGTCAGAGGACGCACTACGGGATGATTCATGAGATAACCCGAACACAGGACCATGACATTGCTCAAACATTACAGAACTAGAACGGGCACTCGGTAGAGCGCATACCTTCGCATATCACAAGATTGGGCATTGAATTATGAACATTTTGGCATTAGTTGCATGCCAATTGGATAGGAATTGGTAAAAAGATTTTGACCTTTTCGTGACCTTGACCTTGACCTTTGACCCGATCGATCCCAAAATGTAATCAAATGGTCCCCGGATAATAACCAATCATCCCACCAAATTTCATGCGATTCGGTTTAATACTTTTTGAGTTATGCGAGTAACACGCATACAAATAAATAAATAAATACACGGTGATCAAAACATAACCTTCGACATTTTCAATGCGAAGGCTGAAGAGAGAGCCTCATCCATCACGACAGCAGTTTCACATTAATCACAAAACAGACAAGGTCACGACAATTTGAGTGAAAATCCATTTAAAAAAAGGCTCCGGGGATAAATTTGTTAGATTTTACAATGTGCTCGTCAAACTTTTTTCAAATGTGCATTCAAAACCAATTTTTACAGAAACAATATGGGAATTCCTTGAATCCCAATTTACTTTTCCCCCCCTCTAAATCTAGATGAAAACATAATATAAATCATATGTTAATTTGGAAGGTAATGTGAGGTGAGATGTACTCACGTTATTGATTTGGCATATGCAACATCCCCAGATACTATTAGCCTGAATACATTGTATGTATCATATGTATATACACACACACACACACACACACACACACACACACACACACACACACACTCACCGAGCACAATGGCGAGCATCTGTGTCGCCTTCCGCTCCTTCTGCTGCGACAGCCTCCCCCGCACCCTCTCCTTGGTCATCCCCCATCTCTCTCTGCCCGCGCTGCGCTCCCTCCATCCCTCACGGCCCCTCATGCCCCCCTCGAGGGTGGGGGGGCGGGGCATCAGGGTCGGCGCGGGTCCAACCGAGATGGCCAGGGAGATCCTGGCCCGTCCCGAGTGGGAGGCGGTTTGGGGAGCGGGAGGCGGAGCCAGGCTCTGCTCGGTCTGCGGCAGGAAGCGACCCGGCTCCGCTTCCAGGGGGTGGACCGCCGCCTCCTTCACCAGGGTCTGACACACGGAGAGGGGAGGAGGGGGGTGAGGGAGGTGTGGAGGCCGGACGACACAACGAAGGCAGAGGAAGCGGGACATGTGCGGACTGCCGAGGCAACAGGTTGTAAGAGAGAGACGGGGAAGGGGCCGCGACCCCACACACTCACCACTTTCTTGCGCTGGGGGCCGGCGGTGGCGGGCCTCAGGATCAGGGTGCACAACTTCACATCCTCTGGTTGTGTGCACTTGCTCTGAAAGGGACGGAGGCAGCATATGAAATATATTCTTTGGAAAAATTATGAAAAAGCTATCAAAATACACAGAAAAAAAAAATTATATATATATAAGGGTCCCTTACCTTACATTTGTTTAAGTTATTTGTGACGAGCTAAATTCACACCAAAATGCATCAGAAAATAGCTACGACTAAACTTAAATAAACTAAGAGTGAACATGTCGTTGTATTTACATGTATTTACAGCAGTTGGAAGAAAAGTCAAGATAGACCGAGTATTACTTTTCCTTTTTCTTAGTTTAAAAAAAAAGCACTTTAATACTTTTTATGCTACTATTTGAAATATGGAGTTGCTTAGAGTTATTACAAACTAATGTTGTGCTGCGAGACATTATTCCAAGCCACAGCACTTTAATTTAAATGTGATAAGATTGGTGCTGAGTCTTGAGGTTGAACATCCTAGAGCTTCAACAAGGAGCTGGAGCAAGCCGATACAGAATATTTGACGTGTCGGAGGTTTGAATAAACGGACGATGGATAAAGCAATCACTCAATTAAAAAACAGAATTGGAAACTTTGGACTTCATCTCAACTTTTTTGTTGGTATAATCAATGTTGGTGCAGGCCAGTGGGTCAACATCTATCAATGCCAACATTTGCTGGAAGAGAAAAGGGAGAACACAGGCAAACAGTCTGTAAAATCAACGGCGTAGGAATCATAAAAAAACACTGGTTTTCAGTCAACGTCCAAATGTGTGACTCTACCTTCCTGTGCCGGTGACCGACTCCCGCGTCGGTGGCGGCCTGCGCTTGCAGGCCGCGGCGGTGCGGCGGGGCGGTGCGTCTGCCTCGCTTGCGCAGCACCACGCAGATCTGCGCATACACCAGCAACGTGACGATGAAGGGGACGTAGAAGGAGGCCACGGACGAGTACACCACGAAGGCCGGGTCGGCGAAGCTGCACGTGGTGCCTTCCCGGCTGGCTAATGCACAGGAGGAGAAAGAGGAGAAAACAACGTAAAGAGATAACGTTGCTCACAGACGACCAGAGGCCATTTGCATGATTGCTCAATTTTGCTGAGCTCTTTTGTATTCTTTTTTTAACCCTCCTGTTGCCTTAGGGTCAATTTGACCCCATTCAATGTTTAACCCTCCTGTTACCTTTATATTTACTGACATATTTTACCCTCGGGGTCAATTTGACCCCAGCAATTAAAACCTCCAGAAAATTATTAGAATTAATATTGTTTCCCAAGTTTAAGTGTGAGGTACTTTATGTTTGTTTGTTGATGACCTAAATAGCCCTTTAAATATATAAAAAAGTTGATATTTCTTATGTGTTTGACACAGTGAAAAACAGCCTGGGGTCAAATTGACCCGAAAGAACACCGACATTAAACATTGAATGGGGTCAAATTGACCCTAAAGGTAACAGGAGAGTTAAGGTCTAATCCAAAACTTGGTGGAAGAAATTATATTTTGAGGGAATACAATCTCTCTGTCCGAGAGTTAGACAAAGATATCAATCACTCCTGTGTGTCTCTGTTATATATTGAGCCGGAAGATGGTTAGATGAGTTTAGCATTAGGACTGGAAGGTCCGGAGATTAAAGATAAATCAGTTGCCCGGTGCTTGTTTTTACACATTTTGGGATGGATTGAACAAATGAGATAAAATAAAATAAAATACTCCTTTATTAGTCGCACAGTGGGGGCATTTACAGATGCGATAGATCACTCATTTCCCCCGTGGGCCACAGCATCATGGCGGCCTCTTAAAGGGCCGGTTTGTAAATGTTTAAACTACTCAAACATAGTTAAATAACTCTCTTAGCATTTGATTATTGTTTATTCAAGTGTAGAAATATTGTACGTAAAAACATTTCTCTTATAATATAACATAAATCCATCGAATTTTAAACCTTCAAAATAAAAGCGGAGGATATTTTTCTTCAATTTCTTCAAGAAAAGGAGCTCATGTGTCTTTCAAGCCGCCAGGGGGGCACATGAAACGATGCGGCGGGCCGGATTAGGCCCGAGGGCGTTGTGCTTGACGCCTGTGAGATAGATTGTGTATTGAGTGAGCCCAGATGTGCGAAAAGTTGGGTTTGTTTGTACCCGTTGACAGAGCCAGTCCAGCTGTTTCCCCCTGCTTCCTGTCTGATGAGGTAAGCTAACTTAACGCTGTAACTTGTTACCGTGTCGGAAAGCTCATTGCTATCGCAGGTGTGTCGTTGTAGCAGGCCTGCTGCCGCTACCCGTGGGTTTCCGCCTCCAGCACCAAGGATCAGCCCCGAACCACGAGGTTTGCTTGAAAGACATATTTATTGTCTGCACACAAACACACAGCAGACCGTTCAGCAACGCGTCTGCTCACCTCCCCCTCCCTCCAGCTCTGCTGCCCTTTTATACAAGCAGCATCGGCTGCTGACTGATTGCCACTCAGTCAGAGCAGCTGACTGATTGTCAACCAGCCAGCAGCCGAGGCCAGATTGGGGACAGCTGCCACATATCCCCACCACCCGATTTAGGCCGGGGCTCCATCCGGCCTAACCTACTCCCCCTCCCCCCCCATGAGAGCTTGGGCGGAGGAGGGGGCTCTGGGGGACCGGGCTCAGGACGTGGGGGCTCTGGGGGACCGGGCTTAGGATGTGGGGGCTCTGGGATCCGGGACGGGGAGCTGAAGCCCGCCGGGCCGGGGAACGGGGAGCCGGGACCGGCCGGGACTCGGGACGTGGGGACTCTGGGGGACCGGGACGGGGGAACGGGGCGCTGAAGCCCGCCGAGATGGGGACGGGCCCCGGGGATCAGGGGTCGGTAGCGGCGTCGGGTGCCGGGGACCATGGGTCGTCGGCAGCGCCGCCGGGTCCTGGGGCTCGGCCGCTCCGACGTGTCCTGGACCTCGGCAGCTCCTGGACCTCGGGGGTCGGCAGCTCCGACGGCTCGGAGGTCGGCCGCTCCGACGGGTCCTGGGGCTCGGAGGTCGGCAGCTCCGACGGGTCCTGGGGCTCGGAGGTCGGCAGCTCCGACGGGTCCTGGGGCTCGGAGGTCGGCAGCTCCGACGGGTCCGGGGGCTCGGAGGTCGGCAGCTCCGACGGGTCCGGGGGCTCGGAGGTCGGCAGCTCCGACGGGTCCTGGGGCTCGGAGGTCAGCCGCTCCGACGGGTCCTGGGGCTCGGAGGTCAGCAGCTCCGGGACCTCGGAGGTCGGCAGCTCCGACGGGTCCGGGACCTCGGAGGTCGGCAGCTCCGACGGGTCCTGGGGCTCGGAGGTCGGCAGCTCCGACGGGTCCGGGACCTTGGAGGTCGGCAGCTCCGACGGGTCCTGGGGCTCGGAGGTCGGCAGCTCCGACACGTGCTGGGTCTCGGGGTTCGGCCGCAGAGCCGGCGGGTCCAGGAAGGCCTTGAGGAACCGGCGGCTCTCCTCCGCCTGTGCCCGCCCCATCTCCTCAATTCGGGCCAGAATCTGGCCCAAGCTGTCCATCAGCTCCACCTCCGGATCTGGCCGCATCCTTTCCAGGTGCTGGGTTCCAGGGGGCCCCACGTCGGGCTCCAGTGTAGCAGGCTTGCTGCCGCTACCCGTGGGTTTCCACCTCCAGCACCAAGGATCAGCCCCGAACCACAAGGTTTGCTTGAAAGACATATTTATTATCTGCACACAACACACAGCAGACCGTTCAGCAACGCGTCTGCTCACCTCCCCCTCCCTCCAGCTCTGCTGCCCTTTTATACAAGCAGCATCGGCTGCTGACTGATTGCCACTCAGTCAGAACAGCTGACTGAGTGGCAATCAGCCAGCAGCCGAGGCCAGATTGGGGACAGCTGCCACAGTCGTTAACACTGATGCAACAGATTTTCAAATGTGCCGGAAGCTCATTTTCAAGTCCACAAAAAAAACAGAAGGAGAGAAAAAGCCTTTTGCAGTCATGGAGATGTTTCGGTATTCTTCGCACTTCTTGAGGAATTTCTTCAGCCCAGACTCTGGGGTTTAGTTATTTCTCTTTGAGAGTGCAAACGTACACGCACATGAACTGAATGGAAGTTCCCTTCGAACGGTCCAGTTAATGAGGAGAGTGAAATATTTCTTTGCAGTTGAAATCATGAAGTGCTCGCGTTCGTACCCACAACTGAAGCTCTCGGCTCTCGTTATTCTCAAATGGTCTCTCAGTTCAAGGCGAGCGGATTCACAGGCCCTCCTCGTAGTGGCCCACATGAGGGCAGAGGTTAGCTTCTTCACTCCTTCTGCGAGCCAACAAACAAATCGATGGACCGCGTGATTTTATCTGTGCTCATGGATGCTTAAGTAAAAAGTCTGCGGACATGACGTCGAGGTCTGTTGACCCGGCAGACGTATGTAATTTCGGATGCAGCTCTTACCGGTGTTGTTGAGTCCAAACAGTAAAGGGGAGGAGATGGCAAAAGAGAGAAACCACACCACAGCAATCATCACCGCCACCCTCCTCCTGGAGCTGTATCTGGTGTTGTAGAGCATCGGCATGGCCACCGCTGTGTATCTGCAATAATACACACACACACACACACACACACAGTAGTCAATACAGAGTAAACACAACTCGATTAATGCGTCTCCAGACTTCTTTAGCGCGTCGACATGTTCACACATATTTTAAAGAAGACTCGGGCACTTGATACAGAACCCAGGCAAACAAGCGATGGAAACTCACTCACACACACACACACACACAAACACAAACATGTCAGCGAGTCAAAAGACGCAAGTATTGTGCAATGGCCGTGATAAACTCTATTTTGCAGCTGTATACAGAAACATATTTTAGTCACAATATGACATTGTGCTCTGTAACAGGTGCTTTGGGATAAATGCCCAACTTCAACCCACTAACAGGGTCATAAGGATAACGCTGGAAAGGCTGCTACTACCACACAGTATTTTATTATATATATATATATATATATATATATATATATACACACAAAAAGGACTCTGACTCCTCCACTATTCATCTGAGAAACCTCACATAAAAAAGCGTCATCACTTCAACCTTGTAGTTTACTGTTTCCTATTTAAATTGGAAGGGCATGAAGCCAGGACAACTTTCTAACTTCAGTGTGCATTTTTTTTCTCCGTCTGAAGCTCTGACAAAAGCAATTAGACTGGATGCTCAGTTACACACATCTAAACTGGTTCAGCCTCAATATGCCAGAGCAATTAGGGCGAGGCAGCTGACGGGCTGCCCGCTGGGCGTCTGGTCACCTTCCCCTAGACCCAGGAATAGAGCATCAGGTGGAACACCGTCTATTTGATCCACACAAAATAAACTCTATAATGACAGCGAGGACACCGTAAAAGACCCGCTGGAGACAGACGGCTCTAGCACGCGCGGCTTCTGTTGCTCTGCGACAGCAGGACGATGAATGATGGATGCGTCTTTCAAGTTTTGATGAAAGTGCTTTTTTCCGTGGGTCTTTTACCGCCCGTACGTGTGTATTCTCTTCGTCTGCGGGCCAACGTGCAACAATCCTGACCGAGTTGAGGGGAGGATGCAAAGTAAAGAAAGGACGTATTGATTCTCTGTCATCTTTGTTATAGCGTTCTCTGTTCGGGATGAAAGTCACAGAGAGAGGAGAGGGAAAGACGCCCGGAGTTTTTCGGAGAGTAAAGTGACGGGTGAGGTCGCATTCTCCCACCTGTCGATGCTGATGGCGCAGAGGTTGAGGATGCTGGCGGTGCACATCATGACGTCCAAGGTGAGCAGGATGTCACAGTGGATGAGACTGAAGCGCCACTCCCCCACCACCTTCCACAACAAAATACAACATTAATGCAATGCAAAACGGGTGGAGCAGCGTGAATATGAACCAGGCTGGATTACTTAGAGGTACTTCATAGTTCATAAATCTGTCTTTACTGTCAGTTAGGATGATTTGTTTGTGCACTTTCCCAATTTAACTCTCAACTATTTTGTTTTATTTAAACTCCACTATAATAATAATAATAATAATAATACATACAATTTCTATAGCGCTTTTCATAGTCCTCAAAGACGCTTGACTATCTCAATAAAAGGGTTACGTAACATTTAATGACGGTATTCTTCGTATTTTTGCACTCTGACCTAAATGTGGCATTGATTGTAATCATCTGAAGACTGATTATCTTTTAATTTAATTCAGTCAGTGAGCTGAAACTGCTTCAGTGATTATTGGCATCGACATCCTGGAACTGGAACAATTAGTAGTTGTAATTACAACTTTATACTCAATAAGTTAATCAACAGGAAATTAACCTGCAACATTTTTGATAATGGATTCACTTTTTGACTCATTTCTTGTGCAAAAAGAGCAAATATTTGCTGAATCCATCTTCTAAAAGCAGATGATTTGCTTGGAAACTATTTGTCTGTTTGTCTGGAAACAAAATGAGCAATCTGAACATGTCCCCTTCAGGCTCTGGGAAATTGCAGCAGTGTTAGAGCCAATAATGTAGAAATGGCGACCGGATTGGAATCATGCAGGACGTGACATAAATGTTGCATCTACGGGGGAAGATTCATTACCACGCTGGCAGAAAGCTGGCAGCTAGCGTATGAGACTGTGACAGGCGGTGTGTTATTGAGGTTCAACCTTGCATGTAAATGGGCTGCGTTGCTGTAAATGTACAAGTGTCGAATGCCAGAACATCTTCAGGGTCGCTTGTTGTTCTCGTGACAGCTCAGCGTGGCGGCTTCCTCCCGCTCTCCGTCTCCAGGGGTTTGTTACACCAGAAAATGGATCTGCACCTGTAATGATCCTTTTTTTATTTTTATTTTTTTATTGGATGCTTTTCTTTGTCTGCTATGATGTTTGGGTTTTTGAATGTTTGTTGGAAGTTTAATGACATTGCCTTGAATGTGATATAAAAGGCATTTCCCACTATTCTCTGAGATTTTATAGACTCATTGATCTGGGCCAATAACCAAACTTTTTTTATTTTTGTATTCTTACAGTTTGACAAGAGATAAATCCTTTGAAAGAAAGAAAAGATAAAAGAAGTGAAGCATGCCCCAAAACAACAACAACTAGAATGGGCACTCGGTAGAGCGCATACCTTCGCATATCACAAGATTGGGCATTGAATTATGAACATTTTGGCATTAGTTGCATGCCAATTGGACAAAAATGTATCGTGCTATGGTAAAAAATGAGTTTGACCTTTCCATGACCTTGACCTTGACCTTTGACCCGATTGATCCCAAAATCTAATCAAATGGTCCCCGGATAATAACCAATCATCCCACCAAATTTCATGCGATTCAAGAACATTTTGACCTGTTCATGACCTTTGACCTTGACCTTTGACCTGATCGATCCCAAAATCTAGTCAACTGGTCCCCGGATAATAAACAATCATCCCACCAAATTTCATGCGATTCGGTTCAATACTTTTTGAGATTTGCGAATAACACGCATACAAATAAATAAATAAATAAATAAATAAATAAATACACGGCGATCAAAACATAACCTTCCGGCATTTTCAATGCGAAGGTAATCAAAACAACCATGCAACACACAATTAATCTGTTGAGTGATTTCTTAATTATTGAGTATTAATTTTGTCGGTAAGTTGTTATGGTGAAATATGTCTCTTTGTGAACATTCCGATCCATAAATATTAAGTTTACTATCATATATGACACAAAAAGAAGCAAATCTTCACGTTTGAAAGCTGGTTTGGCTTTTTTTTTCTTCTCTAAAATAATGGCTCGATTATCAAAATAGGGGACAATTATTTTTTATTCTACAATTATTTATCCACGAACAATCAGAACATTTAAATAATCAAATGCTGTAGGCCTAGTCGGTTACATAAATATTGCTAAAATATCAAACTACATTAAATCGCCATCTGTAATTAATATCTGCTCTTTAACTGTGGTGCATGTGTTTCGCATGTGTTGTAATGGAAAATAAACTTTTAAAGAAACAAGCACACAATCCACAACATTTGTATCCACACTTAGTTCCCGCTGCATCAAGCTGAGGGTATTATAGGGCACACACACACACACAAAACACACACACACACCTCCAAGTAGACGCCCCAGGGCATGACCATCGTGGCCAGCAGCAGGTCGGACACGGCCAGCGAGACGATGAGGTAGTTGGTGGTGGTCTGCAGAGCGCGCTCCCGCGACACCGCGATGCACACCAGCACGTTACCGAACACCACGCAGAAGATCAGGAGCACCAGCAGCACGGCGTAGAAGTTGTACGGCGGAGAGGAGGCCCCCGGGGAGCCGGTGCAGTTGGAGGACGTCAGAGAGTAGGGGGAGGGGGAGGAGGTGGGGAAGGGCGACGGGTCACGGTCGATGAAGTGGGAGAAATTGTGCTCAGCGGCGGAGAGCGGGAAAGAGGGAGGGGAGGTCTCGTCCGACTCGTTGAGCCAAGTCATGATGTCGCTCCGGCGGACGTCGTCGGACTATAAATGTATGACGCGGACGGAGGAGGAGAAACGAGACGCTTCATGGCCCGCCGTGCGCTTGCAATGGATCCCACGGAGATTGGCTTCTGAATCTGAAAACAGAGGAGTGGAAAGGGAAAAGGTTATTGCCATTGAAACATGGCTCTTTAGTCTCAGCTCAGACATACAACACGTTGCAGGTTATGCATACAATCGCCCCACCTCGCATGTACATGGACACAGTCAAGGTCAACCCGGTTGTGTCTGAACCCAGAGGAGATAAAAGGGCTCTCACATCTCGACGTGGTCTCTTTTGGGGTTCCTTCCGGCTCTGAAAGTTCTGGAAACTACTGCCACTACTTTGGGGCAAATAACATCGGTTTTACTGGCGCAATTTAACTGGATGAAAAGTTCTTAACTACAAACATGTCACAGCAAGTGTGTGATACCCATCAGTCAGAGTGAAATACCCCTTCGCTGAGCCTACGGTGGCCCTCAGGTAACTGGGAATGCTGGGATCCCCATATAGAAATGAAGGTCTCAGTCTTAGTTTCAGGTGACTGATCCATTATGAATCCTATATTTCATTTATCTTAATAAATCCTACACACTGACCTTTTAAGTGCCATTAAAGATGTATCCAGAAACAGATGTGGAACATCACATTTTGAGAACTGCAGACTCTTTAAGTTTGAAACTGAAACCAAAGGATGAGGATGTCAAACTCCTGCTTAAAACTCCTCATTAGTAACGTGCTGCTGAAGGTTTGTGTGCTTCTGCAGAGAGGAGACACGATGAGGATGCATGATAACCCCCCCTCCCCCATCCCTCTCCATCCCTTTTCTCTGACACACTCCAACTACCAGGCTGGCATAATATCGTGCAAAAAAAAGCTGCATACAATATTTATCAGCGACAGGAAGCTGAAACCTGTCGGCGCCAATGTCATGAATTGATTCTGTAAGAATTTCGCCACCAATCCGGCCGTCTGCTCACCACCACACGGCTCACATCACCGGTCTTCCTCTAAAGCCTGGTCTGGGATCAGGCCTTGCTTATCAGCAAATGTCCAAGATGCCTTGAGCCTAACAAATCAATAATCCCTCGCCAGCTGTTGAGCTGTTGAGCACTGGCCACAGCATCTGACATGATCCCTCGTGGCACATGGATTTCTCAGAGTTAGATATTGATTTGATTCAGCGGGAGAGTTTACAGACATTATTATTGAGGTAGAGGTCAGTCGAACCGCGACGTGGAGGCAGCAGCGTGACCGTGAGGTTGAGGGTTGGTCGTCACTCGGAGGAGCTCGTTCTGGGAAGGCTGTGAAGTGTCCTTCAGTTTATATAAGAACTAATACAAGCTGCTGTAAAAACTGAAATTCGTGGTCATTTGTGCGGAAATAGCTAAAGTGTTGCAATGTTGGAAAAAATAAGAGATTAAATTATTTGTCGATTGATCAATTAGTTGATGGACAGAAGTCATAATGGATTAGATGTTTCTGTCATATTTCTAGCAGCTTTTGTTTGTCATAACATATGTCTTTGAGTTTTGTACTGTTGATCAGACAAAAGACGTCATTTAGGATGAGCATTGTTTGGGTATTTTTTAGGCAAAATGTCGGCAAAAGAAATGGAGGCAAAATAAATGGAGGAATAAAAAGTAAAGTTACTGCATGAATCTATATTAGAGTTTATTGCAGCCATGAACTGAATCACTTGTTTTTGAAGGTAGAACTTTAACCCTTGTGTTGCCTTAGGATCATTTTGACCCGAATCAATATTACACCCTCCCCCCGCCTTAGGATTAATTTGACCCCATTCAATGTTTAATATCGGTGTTCTTTCGGTAGTCAACAAACAAACATAAAGTGCCTCACACTTAAACTTGGAAAACAATATTAATTCTAATAATTTTCTGGAGGTTTTAATTGCTGGCGTCAAATTGAACCCAAAGGGTAAAATATGTTAGTAAATATAAAGGTAACAGGAGGGTGAAACATTGAATCGGGTCAAAATGACCCAAAGGCGGGGGGAGGGTGTAATATTGATTCGGGTCAAAATGACCCTAAGGCAACACAAGGGTTAAACCAACATTTGATCCTCATGGAGCGAAACTCTGCTACGTTCACCCCCTTTCCTTCATAAACGTGTTAAAAGATGTCAAAGAAAGAAATGCCCCAAAGCCAGAGTATCAGACCAGGAAAAATATCTTTGCCAATAACAGACTGAAGTGTTGTGCTTCAATAAGCTGAGGGTCAAAGTAATCAGCAGAGTGGAACACGAGGTCGTCAAACAGGTCTTGCTTTTCCCAGAGCAATAATGTTCTTCCCCATAAAAAAAAGTAATTCGATTTAAAAATAAAAACTATATGGAAAAGAAAAGTGACGCGAATAGTCGTCAGCCACGAACACTTGATTTGTTGCTGTCAGACGGAGAGAGGACTGCTCTACTCTTTTTAATTGTCTGCCCTGCTGTTAGGTTGTAGAAAGTCTTCTTTACAAACAGATGTTACTTTGTTTGAAGGAGTTTTTTTTGCATGGAGAACACAAAACTGAGAAATGAAAAAAGACCGTTCAAGTCTAAGCATCAACATGGGAGCAGAATGAAAAAGCAACAGTGGCAATAACACCTTTAACAAGCTGGAATGAACACCTGGGTGCTGCTTAGAACAATTCTTCAAACTTAACCACAGAAACAGAAGGTCTGAGGTGAGAATAGGGAAGCTGAGCATACTATGGACTGAAGTTACACTTTAACTTATTCTAGATATCACAAAACAAGCACTTTCCACAATATTTAGAGCCCAGCTGCACCGTTACGGTTCAATAATTATCGAGTGCATCAGATGCTCTTCTGGGCAGGAAAACTAATTGCGAAAGGTATTTTGTGGGAAAATGGCTCCAAGAGTATTCTGTGCAGTCATGCAGCACCGTGGTGGCATTGACGAACTGCAAGGTATGGAAATGTGTCATATATTTGTGTGTCACGTATAACAGCCAATTCCAAACTTTTGAACGGTTTTGTAGTTTTACTTTCTTCTTCGCATTCCAACTGGAAACCAACAGTCAGCAAAAACAGCTGTCTGCATCTGTGTTTGTGTTGTGAGAGGCAACAAACACATCAGTAAACACCTAAGATGATACTTTGAGATGCTGCAGTGAAACTGCAACAGTGATGACTTAACCCTCCTGTTACCTTAGGGTCAATTTGACCCCATTCAATGTTTAATGTCGGTGTTCTTTCGAGTCAATTTGACCCCAGGCTGTTTTTCACTGTGTCAAACATATAAGAAATATCAACTTTTTTATATATTTAAAGGGCTATTTAGGTAGTCAACAAACAAACATAAAGTACCTCACACTTAAACTTGGGAAACAATATTAATTCTAATAATTTTCTGGAGGTTTTAATTGCTGGGGTCAAATTGACCCCAAGGGTAAAATATGTCAGTAAATATAAAGGTAACAGGAGGGTTAAACATTGAATGGGGTCAAATTGACCCGAAGGTAACAGGAGGGTTAAGAACAAAGAACATACGGTCGTAGCGGTGGGGAAAATGATGAAAAATGTCCTTCAAGTTTGTCTCATGTCTAAAATAAATAATTAAATATAAATAAATTCCTCCAGAAAACATCCTCGGATGTGCTCATTACCTTTTTCATCTTTCATCACATATGAGAAAGCAGCTATTGTTTGTCAAATATGAACAAATGTCTGTCGCGAGTCCTTTTAGAATGAATTACTTCTGCTGAAGGACAAAATAACAACATATTGTCGAATGCCGAGGCTCAAATTTAGTGATATTATCCCAGACAATGGATTCTGATAATTATTAACTGTAAATTGTGAGACAGTTTTCATCTTGTCTACTATTGAATTTTGTATTTTATATGCTTCAATGATCAAAGTTCCCCTCCACTCATAAAGCTTATTGCTACTCACTTGGATGTTTGGCCTTCACTGTGCCACCACATTCATCCGCTAAATGTTTCCACATCATCAGATCTTTAGTTGCCTTCAGGGGATCAAACCTTTACCACAAGGATGAGAAAACGCTCACATGAACAGATATTGTTGTCAATAATATGTTCTGATAATGGAAAGCAATCTCAAAGGACCTTCTAAGACTTGCTGGTCCATTCTACAGCACCTTAATTTCATAAAGGGGACTGGATTCAATAAATAGAGCAACGACGCTCCTGTCTCCACTTCTTAAATAGATTATTTTGATCACTGAGGTTTCACTTCAACTTCAAATATCTCAACAGTTTTAATGTGAAATACAGAATATGTGTCTCATGAATGAATGCAAACATAAAAGTTTCAACGGAAAAGCAAAATGCATGCAGAAGGGAATCGGACTGGCTGCACGCGCTGCTCCACAACTCCAGGGAACTAAAGCTTGGAAGGGGAAGGTCCATTAACATGAATGTAATAGTTTCCTTTTCAAATCGGCGTGCAATGATCCTTGTGCTGAGATGTCAATTTAATTTCACACATGGCCACCGAAGTACTCGCGTCCTAAACTGCCCCCGAGGCCAGGGCTTCAAAAAAAATTCCTTTTCTACGATGTGATTCTTAAGGTCATATTTTTACGAGATCACATCCCCGCGCGGACGCGTTCGGCTCGAGAACGAGACCTCGGGAGCCGCACTGACTCCCTGCATGCTCGACAACTTCTAACGTTGTTTTTTGTTTACCTTTTAAATGTTCTACTTTAAAATACTTTTCTCCATCTGCTGTAAAAAAAAAAAAATCTTCCTGATTGCCTTACTTTTAATTTACCATGATTAGCCCTTTTGCCCGTACCTGCGTGATTAAGCAAAAAAAACTCTTTTGAGAAATGTGAATGAGCGATGATTGCTCAATTAAAAATAGAAGGTTCCCCAACCTTGCCAAAGTTATTTGAAGTACAGATTTTTACACAGCATTTAAGAAACAGCAAAAATAAAAATGAAATAATCAATTTGTGCTCAGGGAGTCCTGTCAACAATAATCCATCTTAATTTCCAAAGCTCGTTAAGAGTGTCCTGAGACTGTTTTGTCCGAAGAAACGGGCGGCAAAACGAGACAGATGAGTCCAGATGTTTGCGAGAGACAAAATGGTTCGTCGTGATTAAAGCAGCTCCTCGGATGAGTCCTTTGCCGATGTTGCTCATTACAGCCTTAACTCACTTTGAGCGGATTCACATTCAATATGAGAAGAGCAAAACGCTAATTGGGAGTCTGAGCCGTAACATCAATCAGGGATATTCACGGATGAAGATACAAACCGAGGCACCGCTCCATCGTTTTTTACTCTGGGATGCAACTTTAAAAATGCATTAGGATAAAATGCATAATGAAACAGGGATGGTTTGTGTTGGAGAAGGAAAAAACACACATTTAGAACCATGTGTCCAACAAATAGGTCTGCGCACCAGAATAAGTGGAAAGGAGCTGCTGAGCACACCAATCAAACAGAGAACCATGAACTCTGCTGCTGAATTTGATTTACATCGAGTGTGGGTTTTCTTTTGTATTAAAAACGTCATGATCTCAGACAAACTCGTGAACTCTTTTTGAGTAATAACATCACCGTTTCCCTGCGTTCTCTGTCCTTAATCTCCCCTCCAATGACATCCAGCGGCCTTCGTCTCTCGGGATGTTTGACAGGTCTATTACATCCTTGGCCTGGCCAGCACCCCCCCCCCCCCACCCACCCACAAAAAACAAACAGAACAACTCGAGAGTCCTTCTAATCTCAAACGACAAGGCCATGAGCTGTCCTGCGATACATCTTTCTTCTCTTTCACTCAGAGGCGGGAATGAGCCGCGGCCACTGGGAGAGATGTGGATGTTGAGCCGCAGTATAATCAGCTCTCTGCGGAATTTAGGGCCGGAACTATTTGCTCTCATCTCTCACTTCTTAACCCCCATTTCTACCCTCGACCCCCTCCCCTACACGTTTTGTTTTTGTTTTTTAACAAGCAGCCAGTGGCTGATAAAATAACAGGGCGAGATATTAACTTCTCACCCCCAACGTATGAAAACGCACCTGTTTTGAAGAGCAATCAATCAAGCGATGACAGACAGTGACGTCTCCTCGTGGATCAATTATTTTCTCTGGACAGATTTGGATCACGAGCAGCAATAGTACAGCTGTTTAATTAGGTGTGTGTGTGTCCCCCCCCCCTCTCTCCTGTGCTGCACAATCTGGAGCATGCATATGGTAATATACACTTATTCAGCAGCTTGCTCAGGGACATTTAGGATTAAAAAACGATTTGTGAGACCTGACACTTGTTGCGTGTGAGAAGCGGAGCACAGCTTCACATCGTCACACACAGCGCACCCTGCACGGTTAGACGAAGTGGAGGCGGATCTTTGTGCTTCACGTGTAGATGTTAAGCGCTGGCAGGATATCGAGACCGACGATAATCAAGAACGCATTATTTCCATCTGAACCTCTCCTGCAAAAAAAAGTAATCCGCCGGAGAAATGATCAAAGAGCTGAGATCGGACACCAGAGGAAGTGAGCGAGGACGCACTCTCTGACATGATGCATGTTTTCTCTTTTACGTGTAATAAAAAAAGGAAATAAAAATAACGTGCGAGTGTGTTGATTAACGGATTGAAGAGGGGAGAGTCACACGAGGAGACCTCCGCCCGGAGGAGACGCTCCGAAGCAACCGCGAGCATCTTTTATTCAACAAGCAAGTCCTGCCGTCGCCTCTCCATCTTTTATTAAACACGAGAGACCTCAGCATGTGGAAGTCAACTCCAAGGGATGTGTGTCTGATGTGCACAGACTGGAAATGAAACCGCAAGGCAAATTAAACTCACACGCGATCACACGCACACACACACACATACACACACACACACTGACGAGGGGGGGAAGTGCTTCAAGGTAAAGCCAGTGTATCTATCCCGAATCGCTGTTGGAGATACTGGCAGGAAGGATTTGTCACGAGTCACAGATGGTGAAGACGTTTTGAGAAGACGGAGGTATGATTAGTTTCCGTTTACACACTTAGCCACACGTCTCATCCTCCCCTTTATAAATCTCACATTTCATTCCAGTCAGGTGGGATCTGACGTTAGGGTTCTCTTAACGGAGCTGCCTTACGTTCAGCGAGTGCCTCCCGACCAACACAAGGACACGTTTGACCACCAGAGGGTATCACGAATGAGATCATCACAAAAAAGGCTTTTTTTAAAAAAGTGTCAGATTATGCTGTTTGAATGGAGGCAACATGTTTTATTGTCTCGTAAAAGCTATATACGGTCGGGACTCAGTTAGGGCCGGGCCATTTGGAGAAAGTCAAACACCTCATGATTCATATTGTGAATTTGAGACAATATTGTAGGGCTGGCTGTTTGTGCCTTCACACAATATTTACATGAGAAATGTTAGCAATGTGGATGCAACTGATACTAAGTGGTAAAAATGCAAATGAGAGAACATCTACAACAGTTTGGTAAAGTGCATACTTTTACTTTAAAACCAGGAAAAGACAACACCTATGAAATATTATATATCGATACACTAACCAGCCCAAGCCTCGTGGATAACTATATGTCCACTCTCCTCACAATAAACATCCAGAAAGGTGTATTGGGGGAGTTGCTGCAAAAAGAAACCGTACTACAAACATGAGCAGCATCTCTGGAACATAAGCAGGTCTAATATGGCCATTTGGAGTCACCTGTATACATCATCTGCACTGATTTCAGCAAAAATAAGGTGCACTACTCACATTGACCTCAGTCTGTATGAGTCAGTGATCAGTTTTAAATGTATATTTTTGCCAAAGGTTCAAACTACTGTTTTAACAGTTGTATTAAGGAATATAGATTGAACTATGGTTCCAATGTATGGGTATTTATTGACTGTGTGGGTATTCAGCTGGTTTGAGCCTTGAATCCACATAATTTCTACATAATATCAGTGACATCTGTAAGTCCTGTATATTCGTCATGGTCTTTACAATGTGTTCAGTGATGTCATCTAATCGTAAATCATCTCTTGTGTTCCAGATGATCTGCTCTTTAAATACTGCTCAGTGTCTATAAAATGATACACGACTATTATCGTATTTGGTCAAATGAGATATCAGAATAACTTTTGTATTTAAATTTTATATATGTATATATATATATATTTTTAAATATACATATAATATATTTATATAATATATATACAACTTTATATATACATATAACACAATATTTGTATTATATATATATATATATTAAATATACATATTATATATATACAGGACTGTCTCAGAAAATTAGAATATTGTGATAAAGTTCTTTATTTTCTGTAATGCAATTAAAAAACAAAAATATTTCTGGATTACAAATCAACTGAAATATTAAGCCTTTATTCTTTTAATATTGCTGATTATGGCTTACAGCTAAGAAAACTCTAAAATCCTATCTCATAAAATTTGAATATTTCCTCAGCCCAAGTAAAATAAAAGATTTATAACAGCAAAACAAAATCAAACATTTGAAAATGTGTTTCCAGGTGTTTCGAGTTAATTAGACGATTCAAGTGATTTGTTTAATACCCTACTAGTATACTTTTTCATGATATTCTAATATTTAGAGATAGGATATTTGAGTTTTCTTAAGATGTAAGCCATAATCAGCAATATTAAAAGAATAAAAGGCTTGCAATATTTCAGTTGATTTGTAATGAATCCAGAATGCATGACATTTTTGTTTTTTTTATTGCATTACAGAAAATAAAGAACTTTATCACAATATTCTAATTTTCTGAGACAGTCCTGTATATATAAATACAAATATTGTTTTTCCCGTTCCTTGTTATGCTCCTGCAGACACTTATCACTCCCGACACAATACCACCAGAAAGTTAAAAAAAGGCTCAACAAACCCCTCTTATCGAAACGTTTAAAAGTCCTCGCGACACAATCTCCAAAATAAACGATTTCCGAGTTTTTACCGAAACAGACTCGAGACCCACGTTGCAATACAACTCTGTTCAGCTCGTCGATTCACTCACCCTCCTCTCCCGGCGGAGCGGCTCACCGGTCCTCGGTCCTCTCAGGAACAACGCCGGGCTGTCGGGCTGCAGCCGAACCTCCCACCTTGACCTCAGCAAGTCCGTGTACGCGCACAGGCGCAGCGACGCGCACAGGCAGAGCGCTCGTGAAGTCCCCCCTCCTCTGAGCCGCCGGGGGCTGGACAGCCGTGCAGAGGTGGAGAGGTGGAGAGGGGGTCAGCGCGGCGGGAGTCTAGAGCCGCGGAGGAACGAGGAGGAGGAGGAAGAGGAGGATGGATGGAGATAGCTGGCGGTGGGAAGGACGAGGAAGGTTTCACGCAGTTTCGGTAGTTTATCGCCTACTTGGAGAAAACAAGTCGTCAGTGCACACCTGCTGGCTGAGACTGAGCTCCAAAACACACCTTTTTTTTCCACGTTGAGATTATTATTTATTTTATTTAAAAATATTTAAAATGGGGATAATTTCATCTGCAAATGATGAATAACTCAAGTGAAAACATATTTTGTAAATTATACCTTCTCAGGATTATTGAAATAATGTACTTCATTTAAAGGAGCTGTGTTTAACATGAAGACCCTGAACATAGCAGCAAACACATGTACAGATGTAAAGAGTAACTACCCCTCAAGTTTAGAGCTAAATACTGGAAAAAAAGGTGTTTTCTTTTAAAGAAATACACACATTTGCTATCTGGTGAAGGGTTGGATAAGAAGATAAATACAATGATTATATATATATATATATATATATATATATATATATATATATTAGGGCTGTCAATCGATTAAAAAAAATTAACTAATTAATCGCACATTTTGAAATTGCGATTAATTAATTAATTAACGCTGACAGCCCTAATATATATATATCTAAACAACTGGCTAGCTTAGCATAGCATAGTTACAATGGCGTTGAGCTGGAGCAGGTGTTTTAAGTTCCTGGTAATCGGCATCACAAACAAACTGACACGGCTATCACACGTCTCCAGAATTATGTATTTCTCAAGGAAATTTAAGACGAAATTATAACCCCATGCCAGCTCAGTGTTTCTTACTCTTTTCCAATGAAAGTAGCAGCAGCAGCTCAAAAGTTGCAAAGTCTGTAAAACACTTTGCACGACAACAGGGTCTGCATGGCCCTTCATTAATTTTTGTTTTTGACGGAGCATTTTATTTATTGTTGGCAGGATGTAATTAGAATTTATTATATTTTGATTGCGTTGGAACAGACTTGGCTTGTTGTTTCTACCATTTTCTTTGCACTGAGCTACCCTAGCGAGTTGAGAATATAACAATCTTTTCATTTAACTTGATAATTGCCTAACAGCATAAGCATACTTCCTCAAATGTTTTTAAAAATCCCTTTAGTAATAGGATAAAACACCATTGTTACCCCCCTTCGGCGATAGATATTGATTCAAATGAATACCTTTGAGAATGCTCCACATGTTTTAATAACAACTTTAATACAAAGCAACAAGCAGAACATCTTCAGAATAGCCAGCTTCCTATCAATGCTCTGATGCAATTGTGTGACATGTGTTGTCATATTTTCAATTACTTTGATGGATTACCTTTAATAATAAGGAAAAAGAAGGGGAAGAAATGAAAAGGCTCCAGAGGTTATGCCATATGCAGTTAAGCATCAGTAAATGAGTCCATAACGAAAAACTGATTCCAAGAAGTCGCAAAGGAAAACTGTCACAGTTGACATAATAAACAATAAATCATGAAAAATAAATCTCCAGACGCTGGCATAGTCCTTCAAGCTGCCGATATTTACCATAAGAGAACTGGGGCCAATGTTAAAATCTGAATAAATGAGAAAAAAACTCATTCCAAAATCTAAATGATCTTCAGCAAGAAAGCACAGCAGTTGCTCGGAGCGCCGTTGGCGAGGATGAACAGGGAATCTCGGCGCTGCACATGACTCATCTTATTCTACTAAAGCATGTCGCTGCACTGCATTTCAGAGGCTTGCACCTTTTTACTCCACTACACTCGTTTTTAAGCCTGAGATACAACACAGACTCATATTAATACTAAATAGTGAATCATACTCGCGTGTTACGTGGCAGTGGGGTGTGGTTAAGCGCAGCTGCAGAGTCTCATCCCATCGCCAGTTTTATATGGACAATAAAAGGTTTTATTAAAACATGACAATCCGTGTTGCTGCCTCCATATTCAGGCTGATACTCACGGGACGCTGATCCAGTTATTATAGCTTAAACTATACCCAGCAGGATCTATAAAGTAGTCGTAATAAAATGAACGCCACCTTTACTTTGATCAGCACATGAATGCATTAATGATTACAATAGATATTATACTGAAATCAGCCATTCTCCAATAACAGTATTGTTATACTTTTGGTACTTTCAGTATATTTTGATGACAATACTTGGGTAGTTTTGTACTTTCTGGAGATTAGAGTACCGAGTACTAGTCTGGTAAATAAAGCGTGGACAATCTCTGAGCAAGTGATCGTCATGAGGCAAACGATCTAAACCAGTGGTCACCAACCTTTTTGAGCCCAAGATCCCTGACCTCCGCCTTCATGACGACAAGATCTACCTATTGAGGCATTGAGAGAAAACGACTGTCCAGACTGGACTTATGACTTTTTATTTGGCCTAATTGTCATTTTGGTCCAGCGTTCAAATTGATGTGACCAGGTACACAGAATTTAAGTGTAATATAACAAGTAAAATATTTGTTAACCGCACACAATATGAACAAGAAAAAACACATTTGCAATGAACAGCTGGATGAACTACCAATATAAATGTTGTATTTATTTACATTTCGTTGCTTCTGTACCTGGACTCTAGCAATGACAATAAATTGAATCCAATCCAATTACAGCACAACACTGACAACATGATCAGTCAGTGCAACTCATGTAAATTCAGCTCTCATCATAATGCCATCACGTCATGTGACTCCAGTCAGAGTGATGGCTGTGACTGAACTCTGTCTGTGAGCTTGTAGTTAGTTCATAATCACAGACAGCCAGTCTGAGGCCGTCTGTCAGCTGTCTGTCAGTAATCCAGCTCCTGGTCTTTGATTTGGTGATTTTCTCAACTTCACTGACGAGTTTTTCGGGCAAAATTGGTATTCATGAAAGTTTTCTCATCTGGGATTGGTTCTGAACTCAGACCGTTGGTGATTACGTTCACATCAGCTCTACAGACATCCTCAGATTTAAAGAATTTTCATAATAATAAATATGAGAATCACCATTTGTGACTCCTGCATCTGTCCCTTTTCAAATAATAGTATAAATGCAATTGCAATCACTTTCAAGTAAACCAGATTGCTCTATGGACAAGAAAAAGCTAAATGTTGAGCTTTTGTTTTGAAGGACAACAGCAGAAAAGCCCAACTCACGGAGGTAAGACCTGGCAAGTCGCCAAGAATCTCGGCTGTCGCGCACGCGCAGGCGTAACCTATTAATGCCTTAACGTAAACATGTACACGAAGGTACAGGCATTTCAACATATATTTATTGATGACTTAGTTTTATGTCGGTGTACTTTGAGGCGAGCTTGTGATCAATAAAGGTCTTTCTGCATTTCCCCCTGCGCCCCACCTGTCGTGGTACGTTCCCTCTTTCTGGGTGCACAGCTGAGAACACGGCTGGTTAAGCGAACTCGTTTTCAGGCGTTCATGAATCAGGCGGAGATCTTTTCTGACGTCAATCTTCCAGTCAGAAAGAAAACATTTCAGAAGACACTTCAGAAAATGTTCTAAAACAAGGAACAATGTGTTTTTGAATTTATTTTCATTTTATTTTGGAGATCGACAGGGAACGTCTCCGAGATCGACCGGTCGATCGCGATCGACGGGTTGGCGACCACTGATCTAAACAAACAACACTACTCTCCTTAAATAGAAATACACAGAATTGTCTTTAGATTTATCAAAGATGTTGAGTGTGCATTGCATAATTTTGTTTTAAATAGGGGAAAATATCTCAGCTCTAGGGGAGGAGTGGGCATCTACATCCTGAACCTGTAAATAGATTTAATAATCCAGGTTATGCATGAGATCCGCCTCTCCATTATTACCACACTGAAATAGAAATCCTGTGCAAAAAACCTG
Source organism: Pseudoliparis swirei (assembly GCF_029220125.1). Taxonomy (NCBI): domain Eukaryota; kingdom Metazoa; phylum Chordata; class Actinopteri; order Perciformes; family Liparidae; genus Pseudoliparis; species Pseudoliparis swirei. The sequence goes on from NC_079409.1 coordinate 6,230,989, forward strand.
AACAACCATAACAACGGTACCTGCATGATAATGTTGGGTGATTTGTTTTGTCTGAAAGTGATTAGAAATGTGGTTCTGGCAGTCACCTTTAGGACTGTTCCTATTGTGTTGCAATATTAATTAAAGTCGATTAAATTACCAACAGAGAAACAGCATTTAAGGTCAACGTGAAAACAAATCCACAAAAAACATGTGAATAGGAATTTCCGAGTTTACCTCCACGTCTCAATAACATTTCATCCCTTCACAATTTTATCCTTTTAGACATTTCTGTGAAACTCTCATAGTACTTGACGTAAATACCCGTGTTTTGTGAGGTCTCAGTGAACAAGGACCACCAAAATGTAATCGGTTCATCCTTGAGTCCAAGAAAAAATGTTAGGACACGCCTTCCAGGGCAACGTCGAGTATTCATCCCCTCTACTTCTAAATAACTAAGGATCGTAATATGGACCCAGTAGTATTTATTTGCACATCGCCCCTTTCAAGAAACACAGTGGGAGCCTGTGGTAATGAGGATGGCAATGTTAGCAGTCATCCAAGGTTATTGCCAAGATTCACGAAAACTAATAAAAATGCAAAGAGCTGGACGAGATCAAGGTGACAAGAATTAAAGGGAAACTTTGCTGTTTGAACAAAGTCAACTTGTCTAATGGGAAAATTTGAAGGCGGCGCGGCCTCTCCCCCATCTCCACGACAGATATGCATTTAGATGAAATATGACGTCGTTTCAGGATGATGCCCTTAGCTGCTGTCAATTTCCCAAACTCCTAAAAGGATTTGACCTTGCACTCTCCTTATTACGAAAAGCAAATCAACGGCAGGTATGGGATTGCAGGTGGTGCTAAAATGCATCACACTTAACTGTGTGTGTGTGTGTGTGAAAATTGACCGCAGGCAATAAGAATAATACAAATAAAAAGTCTAAGCCTTTCCATCTTTCCTGCAGCCCCTCCCCCCTTCCACCCCCTCCACACATCCACATTACACTTTTCTAATCCCCCGGACTGAAGAGGAGACCCAGTGGCTCAGGGATGCCAAACAAGACGAGAAGTACAACAGAGAATGGAGAGAGGGACTCGAGGCGGGAGAAGGAATGAAATGGAAGAGAGCCAACAGAGAGGAAGGCAGAGGAAGGGATGAGAGCAGCAGAGTGCCGAGGCCGCTCGACGAAGAAAAAAACGAGAACAAATACGTTAATTAAAAAAATCGTTATTTTTTATTTAGACAAAATAATTAATTAGGAAAAGAACATAAAAACAAAAGAAAACGTAAAGACGCTGCCGAGCGAGCAGAATGTAAGCCCGACATCTCGAGTCTTAAGAAGCGAGTGACGCAAAACTCTGACGTCTGTTTCACGTCCTCACATCTGTCGAGCCGGTTCATTTCTTTGATTTACACATGAATGAATTTGTACATGAATAAAAAACCCAAACCACAAACTCAAGACGTATCAAACTTTAAACACACAGAAAATCATCACCACTATCCCGCCGTGTGGCATTTAATACAATTAGAAAAGGAGAAAAAAACAAACGGCTTCCCAGTATTCATTTTCTAGAATTGTGTTGTCCTGGGTGTCTTAAATAAAATGTCGCTGTTCACCCGACGTCGAGCTGCTCGCATACACGAGTCAAGAGTCTTATCGGTGCCGCTGGCAACCAGCACTGGGCGATAACTCATTTCCAGACGGCGGAGCCCGAGGTACCCGAGCCCAGGAGCCGAGTCCTGAGCCAGAGAGAGCGTGCTTTGTTCACGCCGAGCTAGAAATGAAAAACTTCAACAACAAAAAAGGATAATGACAAATCTGAACCTTATCCGAGTATTAACCTCAAAAGACACAATTTGTAATTAAAAAAAATACGTTTTCCCCATCGTGGCCGAAAGGTGAGAACACGTGTCACAAAACCCCCGAGGACCAAGAACATTTCATAAGTTTACAGTGAGCGGGAACTTTATTGCTTTTCTGAAAGTGATCTGAAAAAGGAAGAAAAAAAAATGTCCGTGGCGTTCCCCATTGTTCAGGATGCGAAGTGCGAGTGTGTCTGTGCACACCTGGCTGTAGGTCGTTGCTCAGGGCACGACCGTGTAGGGCTGGTAGGGCAGCGTCTTCTGCCGCTGGTTGATTGCGTAGATCCAGGCCGGTTTGACGAAGTTCAGATTGCCGTTCTCCATCAGCGCCTGAGACGGAGGCGAGAGGAACGGAGGTTATCTTGTTGCAGGAAGAGGCAGAACTGAAAGATCGGATAGTAAAGACTCGCTGCTAATTCCGGGTGGATATGAGACAATTCTCACTACAATTTCAAACAGATAAAGGGCAAAAAACACCTGAATCAGCTTACTGTATACTTTACAACTTGAAGGCTAAAACAATTTAAGCTAGAAGCGGGCGCACCGGTAAGCGCATACCGCCCATATATCACAAGATTGGGCGTTGAATTATGAACATTTTCGCGTGGTGCATGGTGGATGTGATGACATATGGCAAAAGAAAATTTTGACCTTTTCATGACCTTGACGGCGACCAGATGGAGTCCCAAGGCTAATCAAACGATCCCGGATAACCTTAATCATCCCTGGGTGCATGCGATTCGGTTTGTAATACTGCGTGTCGAATAACACGCATACAAATAAATAATGCGGCGAGTCAAAACGCAACCTCCGCATTTTCAATACGAAGAGTAGTCCAGCGTGTTTTCAAACAGGCTTACTGCTTCCAAGACAAATTGCGAGTCATCTTTTTTTCCCCTTTCTTACTTTTGTATCGCCGAGGCATTACCGGAGCGAAAACAAAGCAGCCATGCAAATAAAGTGCGTATTCAATATTTCTTAGAGTCGCGTTGGGCGGCGTTGCGAGAGCAGAAAGAAGCAAGAGACTCAACTGGCCGTCTTCAAAGGAGTCGTGCCACATCGCTGGTCACCACAAAACTACCGTCTCGTCATGTAGTCTCGATCAGTCTGGAGCAAAGCCGGAACCAAATGAACCTTTGGATTCATGGGACGATTCAGTTTCTTGTGGACTACGTTTTTAGCCGCGGCGACTTTCTCCCGTTAAAATACGATGTGCCGCGGCAACGAAACTCTGCGTTGTTAGAATTTACGTGAAAAAGCTTCCGGCTCAAAGTCTGGGCGGATCAGCGGGAAAAGAACAGAGGGCAAGTGTGATGACCACACCAGTATGGAGGTAATTGGCTGCTCTCTCGGATGAAAGGGGAGAAAGCATCAAAAGCGCCACCAGGTTTACCGAACAAATAGAGGCGGCGTGTGGCCGTTCCTGGAAGGCCGAGCCGGCCAATTCTACGTTCCAGGTATGGGATTGCAGGAAAAGAAATGCATCACACTTAACTGTGTGTGTGTGTGTGTGAAAATTGACCGCAGGCAATAAGAATAATACAACAAAAAAGTGCCAAGCCTTTCCATCTTTCCTGCAGCCCCTCCCCCCTCCCCCCCCCTCCCACATCCACATTTAACTTTTCTTATTCCCCCGACTGCAGAGGAGACCCAGTGGCTCAGGGATGCCAAACAAGACGCAGAAGTACAACAGAGAATGGAGAGAGGGACTCGAGAAGCGGAGAAGGAATGAAATGGAAGAGAGCCAACAGAGAGGAAGGGATGAGAGCAGCCGAGTGCCGAGGCCGCTCGACGAAGAAAAAAACGAGAACAACATGCTAATTAAAAAATCGTTATTTTTTATTTAGACAAAATAATTAATTAGAAAAGAACATAAAACAAAAGAAAGACGCTGCCGAAGACGCCCGACTTTTCCGAATTTAGCAGAATGTAAGCCCCCGGATTATCTCGAAGTCTTGGTAGCTTAGTAGCACGAAAAACTCTGATCGCCTGTTTCACGGCCTCACATCTGTCGAGCCGGTTCATTTCTTTGATTTATACATGAATGAATTTGTACATGAATAAAAACCCAAACCACAAACTCAAGACGAGATCAAACTTTAAACGCACAGAAAATCATCACTCACTATCCTCGGGCCGCGGTGGCATTTAATACAATTAGAAAAGGAGAAAAAACAAACGCTTCCAGTATTCATTTTCTAGAAATTGTGTTGTCCTGGGTGTCTTAAATAAAATGTCGCTGTTCAACCCGACGCCGAGCTGTTTCTCATACACGAGTCAAGAGTCTTATCGGTGCCGCCTTGGCAACCAGCACTGGGCTTATAACTCATTTCCAGACGGGCGGAGCCCGAGATACCCGAGCCCAGGAGCCGAGTCCTGAGCCAGAGAGAGCGCTGCAGTTTTGTTCACGCCCGAGCCAGAAATGAAAACTTCAACAACAAAAAGGATAATACAAATCTGAACCTTATCCCGAAAGTATTAACCTCAAAAGACACAATTGTAATTAAAAAAGACGCTTTCCCATCGTGGGTCGAAGGTGAGAACACGTGTCACAAAACCCCGAGGACCAAGAACATTTCATAAGTTTACAGTGAGCGGAACTTTATTGCTTTTCTGAAAGTGATCTGAAAAAGGAAGAAAAAATGTCCGTATGCTGCCCTCATTGGTCAGGATGCGAAGCGCGAGTGTGTTGCAGCATTACCTGGCTGTAGGTCGTTGCTCAGGGCACGCACCGTAGGGTTGCAGGGCAGCGCCTTCGCCGCTGGTTGATTGCGAGATCCAGGCCGGGTTTGATCGATTTAAGTTCAGATTGCCGTTCTCCATCAGCGCCTGAGACGGAGGCGAGAGGAACGGAGGTTATCTTATTGCAGGAAGAGGCAGAACTGAAAGATCGGATAGTAAGGCAAGGCAAGGCAAGGCAAGTTTATTTATATAGCACATTTCATACATGAATGCAATTCAAAGTGCTTTACAAAAAATAGATCAAGAATAAGAAATAAAAAAAAAAAAAAAAAGGAATACAAAGTGCATCAGCAATAATTAAAAAAGGTATAAAGCATAAAAGAAGATTAATAAAGAAAAAAATAAAGATAAAAATCTATGCAAAGAATCATTCCTTCTGTCGTTGTCTTATTATTTGTGATTAATACAAGATTCAATTTAAGGCAATGGAGAACATAAACGTTTTTAGCCTGTTTTGAAAGTAGTAAGAGTTGGTGCAGATCTAAGCTCTTCCGGAAGTTTGTTCCAACTGTGTGTGGCATAATAACTGAATGCTGCTTCACCATGTTTTGTTTTAACCCTGGGAACAGTTAGCAGACCGCCCCAGATGACCTAAGAGGCCTAGAGGGTTCATAAGGTGGAAGCAAGTCAGAGATATATTTTGGACCTACACCATTTAGAGATTTATAAACGAGCAGCAGTATTTTGAAGTCGATTCTCTGATGTACTGGTAGCCAATGCAGAGACCTGAGAATGGGTGTAATGTGTTCAACTTTCTTAGTCTTTGTTAGGACTCTGGCAGTGCATTCTGAATAAGTTGTAGCTGTCGAAGTGCTTTTTGGGAGATCTGAAAAGACTATTACAATAGTCTAACTTACTGAGATGAAGGCGTGAATTAGTTTTTCAAATCTTGTTTGACATAAACTCTCTAATTCTTGCTATATTTTTTAGATGGTAATAGGCTGATTTTGTTATTGATTTGATGGGTATTAAAATTCAGATCCCAATCAATTATAACACCTAAATTTTTAACTTGATTTTTCGACTTTAAAGAAAGGGAGTCCAGATGAGCACAAACTTTCAGCCTTTCTTCTTTAGCACCAAACACAATTATCTCGGTTTTATTTTCATTTACTTCGAGGAAATTTTGCACATCCAATCATTGATTTGGTCTGTGCACTGACGCAGTAAGTCTATGGAAGCATAGTCACTTGGTGAGAGAGCTATGTATAGTTGAGTGTCGTCCGCATAATTATGGTAAGCGATTTTGTTATTTTGCATAATTCTGCCTAAGGGGAGCATGTAGAGGTTGAATAGAAGAGGCCCAAGGATTGAACCTTGTGGAACTCCACACGTCATGTTAGTCCGCTCAGATACATAGTTGCCAATGGAGACAAAATAGTCTCCATTGGCAATTAGTAGAACTCTAACTGCTAATTCGGGTGGATAACGAACCAATTCTCACCCACAATTTCAAACAGATAAAGAATAAAAAAACACCTGGTCCCAACACTGCTGTACTTTAACTTGGAGGGCTAAAACAATTTAAACTAGAACGGGCACTCGGTAGAGCGCATACCTTCGCATATCACAAGATTGGGCATTGAATTATGAACATGTTGGCATTAGTTGCATGCCAATTGGACAAAAATGTATCGTGCTATGGTAAAAAAAAAGAGTTTGACATTTCCATGACCTTGACCTTGACCTTTGACCCGATTGATCCCAAAATCTAATCAAATGGTCCCCGGATAATAACCAATCATCCCACCAAATTTCATGCGATTCAAGAACATTTTGACCTGTTCATGACCTTTGACCTTGACCTTTGACCCGATCGATCCCAAAATCTAATCAACTGGTCCCCGGATAAAAAACAATCATCCCACCAAATTTCATGCGATTCGGTTCAATACTTTTTGAGTTCTCATAAAGATTTTTACCTGTTCATGACCTTGACCTTGACCTTTGACCCGATCGATCCCAAAATCTAATCAACTGGTCCCCGGATAATAAACAATCATCCCACCAAATTTCATGCGATTCGGTTCAATACTTTTTGAGTTCTGCGAAAGATTTTTACCTGTTCATGACCTTTGACCTTGACCTTTGACCCGATCAATCCCAAAATCGAATCAACTGGTCCCCGGATAATAAACAATCATCCCACCAAATTTCATGCGATTCGGTTCAATACTTTTTGAGTTTTGCGAATAACACGCATATAAATAAATAAATAAATAAATAAATACACGGCGATCAAAACATAACCTTCCGGCATTTTCAATGCGAAGGTAACTAGAACGGGCACTCGGTAGAGCGCATACCTTCGCATATCACAAGATTGGGCATTGAATTATGAACATTTTGGCATTAGTTGCATGCCAATTGGATAAAAATTGACCGTGCTATGGTAAAAAGAAGATTTTGACCTTTTCATGACCTTGACCTTTGACCCGATCGATCCCAAAGTCTAATCAAATGGTCCCCGGATAATAACCAATCATCCCACCAAATTTCATGCGATTCGGTTTACAACTTTTTTTGTTACGCGAATAACACGCATACGAATAAATAAATAAATAAATACACGGCGATCAAAACATAACCTTCCGCATTTTCAATGCGAAGGTAATTAAAACTTGTTTTCAAACAGAGCTTACTGCTTCAATACAAATTGCAAGGTCATCTTTTTTCCCCCTTTCTTACTTTGTATCATCGAGGCATTACCCGGAGCAGAAAACAAAAGCATGCATGCAAATAAAAGAGTCGTATTCAATGTTCTTAAGGTCGCGTTGGGACGGCGTTGCGAGGCAGAAAGAAGCAAGAGACTCAACTGACGTCTTCAAAGGAGTCGTGCCACCCTTCGCTGGTCACCACAAACTGCACCGTCTCCGTCATGTAGTCCTCGATCAGTCTGGAGCAAAGACGGAACCATCAGACACGCGTTCAACGGGACCGATTCAAAGTTTGCGACGGACTCGTTTTCCGCGTGTCGGCGACTTTCTCACCCGTTAAAGGCCACGATGTACCGCAGCAGCAGGCGCCTCTCGTTGTTGGGGAATTTACCGTAGAGGAAAAAGCGCTTCCCGCTCAGGAAGTCTGGACGGATCGGCAGGAGAAAAGGAGCAGAGGAGGGCAAGTGATGACCACACAGTATGGAGGAGTGATTACAGCTGCTCTCGGATGAAAGGGGGAGAAAGCATCAAAGCGCCACCAGGACACCGAACAAATGAGGCGAGCGTGTGGCGTTCCTGGAAGGCCGAAAGGCCGGCCAATTACGTTGCGCCGGGGGTTTTGCGACACGGCGACCAGAACAAAAGAGGACGCGGACCTGGCAGCACGGGGATGGGGTGGTCCTCCTCAGCCTCGGCGTCGGTGTTTTCATCTGTGGAGCCCCCGTACGGATCCTCCTGCATCACCTGCCTCCCGTCCGCTGCTGCTTTCTTCTGTCTGCTCTCGTTCTCCACCCTATTGCAGGCGCAGGAAAAAGGACACGTTATGTATCCTTCATGAGGCGTGGCGACAAGAAACTTCTTCTCCTTTTCCTTTTTCTTCTAGCCTTCTTTTAGCCTTCTTATTCTTCTTTTTCTAGAAGAAAATAATAAGAAGAAGAAGGCGAGAAGAAGAAGCAGAAGTCTAGAAGAAGAAGGCTAGAAGAAGTCTAGAAGAAGAAGAAGGCTAGAAGAAGAAGAAGAAGAAAAAGAAGAAGGAGGCGAGAATAAGAATGAAAAGAAGGCGAGAAGAAGAAGGCTAGAAGAAGAAGGAGAAGAAGGCTAGAATAAGAAGGTTAGAAGAAGAAGGCTAGAAGAAGAAGGTTAGAAGAAGGCTAGAAGAAGAATGAGAAGAACGCTAGAAGAAGAAGAATGAGAAGAAGGCAGAAGAAGAAGGCTAGAAGAAGAAGAATGAGAAGGCTAGAAGAAGAAGGTTAGAAGAAGAATGAGAAGAAAGCTAGAAGAAGAAGAAGGCTAGAAGAAGAAGGTTAGAAGAAGAAGGCTAGAAGAAGAAGAAAGCTAGAAGAAGAAGAAGACGGCTAGAAGAAGGTTAGAAGAAGAAGGCTAGAAGAAGAAGAAGAAGAAGAAAGCTAGAAGAAGAAGAAGACGGCTAGAAGAAGAAGGTTAGAAGAAGAAGAAGAAGAAAGCTAAAAGAAGAAAGCGCCTTCTTCTTCTTCTTCTTCTTCTTCTAGCCTTTTCTTCTCATTCTTCTTCTTCTTCTTCTTCTTCTTCTTCTTCTTCTTCTTCTTCTTCTTCTTCTGACGTTGGTCAATACAGAGCCCCCCACCCACCCTTGTATGGAGCGAATGAATCCGTCCCAGAAGTAAAGCTACTTCTCGTCGAGGCTGTGAGACAACAGCACAATAGTTCGGGGGTTACGCACAGCGGCATCCTTCAACTCCACAGAAGGACTCGCGTGTGAACGTCTCACCACACGGACGTGGACGAGCGGAGAAGATGCAGAGAATCCGGAGCGCTGAGTGGAGGAGAAGCCCTCACAGGGGAATAAAAGACCCAAACGTTTCCTCGTCACGATTCCGCGTCTGCTCGAGTTTCCCCGAAGCTTTCGCCGGATGTCGGCGGGCCAAATCACAGGTGCGCGTTCGTCTTGATCCCGTTCTTCTTTTTCTTCTTCTCAATTTCCAGGGTGCTTTGAACAAATGGGAGACGGACTGCAATCCTGTCTCTCTACCTCACAGGACAAAGGGCTTTACGATTTGCCCGTCTAACATCGATCGTAGGATGAGGGGCCGTGCCTGTGGGTTCAGGACCCTTCCAGATGCAGACGGGAGGTCCACCTGTCGACCTTGTGATTAGAGGTCACATAGGGGCTCCTAGGGGAACCAGTCGATGGTGTCACTTTTTCCACTTCAATCAGAGGGCTTGCTCAGAGATCCCCGTTTGTCGACCTGTAGCCAACTTAAGTTGTAGTGTGAATGAATCAAAAGTTGACTGAAGTAAAAGTGCAATTACTAATTTTAGTACGAATACCCGGGTCATATATTTTAAACGTGGGGCACCAAGATCGCAGGGATCAAAGTCAACGGCCTCCAATTACACAGCAAACAGGATTAATTATGATTATTTGTTCCGTTTACCTCTGCAACTCGTCCTCCGTGTCCACGGCAGACCCCTCATCACTGCCTCCTGTGGAATAAAATGTTTAATTTGTCAATATGGTCAAATATTAATTGAAAGACATGTCTGGTGAACGCCAAAACAAATTGTGCGAGAGATAAGTTTCATATATTTATAGTTGACGACATCGGTTAACTGACAACTGGAGGTTGTTGCTCCGTCCTCGTATCTTATCGCGCCATCACTGCATGCTGTCCCCAATCCTAAAACTAATTAACGATGATAATCTACCGTCAAAAGAATTCAGCGCGCTTTATTATCTATATCTATTTCTTTGAGATTTAGACACGGAGCTTAATCTTGCCATGGTCACATTCTCCAAAACACAACAACATTATATCCTCAGTATGCGTAGCAGCAGGAGGAACATGCTGGATGAATCCACATGTCTGTGACACACACACTTGTTAGCAGTTTAAAAGACGCAACGGCGCCGCTCTCCGGTGCTGTTGAGGGGGAACGAAGACCAAGCGGGTCGAATTCAAATGCCGCCTCCCCGCTATGTGTCCGGGTCGCTCCGTGTTTGTTGTGTCACCTCACTGATGCACACCGGCGCTCCACTTCTGGCGCCGCATTAACATAGAAATGAGAATCATGCGCAAGTCCCTTCACGGCGATTGCATCTCGCCTCCGTTCCTTTCCTGCATCACCCCCCCCCCCCAAACAGCGGCTACAGTATGTATGTTGTTCTCGTCCTTTTCACGGTGCCGTCGTCAACTCATCCATTTCCAAGTGCTTTATAAAAGCCGTTCCATTTCTGTCTCATGCCGGGGCCCGAACGTTGGCCCCCTTGTCCCTCTCAATTCATTCAGTCGTCTTCAGCTCCAGAGTGCCTCTGTCTGACACTTCCCGTGAGTCAGACACTTGCAATTCAGCTCTTGGATCTTTATATCTAAAATATATATTACAAATATATTATATATAAATAAATATATACATATATAAATATAATATATATAATGTATATATAAAATATATAATACACACTACCGTTCAAAAGTTTGGGGTCATCCAGACAATTTCGTTTCTTCCATGAAAACTCACTTTTATTTATCAAATGAATTGAAATTTGAATAGAAAATATAGTCAAGACATTGACAAGGTTAGAAATAATGATTAATATTTGAAATATTAATTTTGTTCTACAAACTTCAAGCTCAAAGGAAGGCCAGTTGTATAGCTTATATCACCAGCATAACTGTTTTCAGCTGTGCTAACATAATTGCACAAGGGTTTTCTAATCAGACATTAGTCTTCTAAGGCGATAAGCAAACACAATGTACCATTAGAACACTGGAGTGATAGTTGATGGAAATGGGCCTCTATACACCTCTGGAGATATTTCATTAGAAACCAGACGTTTCCACCTAGAATAGTCATTTACCACATTAACAATGTATAGTGTGTATTTTTGATTAATGTTATCTTTATTGAAAAAAAGTGCTTTTCTTTGAAAAATAAAGACATTTCTAAATGACCCCAAACTTTAAATTATATATATATATATATACACAGTTTCTGCTTTATCAGGTTTTGGCTGAGAAACCTTATGGTTTTTTGTTTGCTCTTGCAGAGTTAAAGTGTGATCCGTTTCAAGTTGTAAATTGAGTAAATTGAAAGAGAGAAAAAAGCCGAACTTCCATGCTAACAGGAAAGGAAGGGAAAGGGGACTCAATAAAACCGAAAGAGGAATTTTATAATTTTTTGTTTCAAAGTCTCTGTTTTCTGATCTGCGACAGAAGTTAAGCTTAACCCTCCTGTCGCCTTCGGGTCAATTTGACCCGATTCAATGTTTAATGTCGTGTTCTTTCGGGAGTCAACAAACAAACATAAAGTACCTCGCACTTAAACTTGGAAAACAATATTAATTCTAATAATTTTCTGGAGATTTTAATAGCTGGGGTCATATTGACCTCAAGGGTAAAATATGTTAGTAAATATAAAGGTAACAGGAGGGTGAAACATTGAATCGGGTCAAACTGACCCGAAGGCAACACAAGGGTTAAGTTACTAAACTGTAACCCAATAGTCATGTTGTGTTATTAACAAAGATCTGTGGCCCAAAGTGATAACATTTAAGAAAACGTTTTATTAAAACACTAACGGGCTGCAGCCGTTATCTAGAAAACAAAAAAGGGTGCATACAATTCTATAGAAAATCAAATAATTGTTGAAAATGAATCAGTGAAGGAGAACATCGTTTGAGTTTGGACGAAGAGAGAAGCTCACAGATGTATGTATATATATATATATATATATATTACGGCAGGACTGCATCATTTTTAAAATAGAGGAAGAAACCGAGGAAATATACATTTCACGTATAAATTCAAAATGCGTTCTCAATGCGATGCACTACTTTTGTGTCCTCTTTTTTGCCTGGTCTATATTTTTTCGCAGCGATTACTCAGTAATAACACATTCAGTTATTAGTTGTATATCATCTTCTATCGGATATTTACGGGACGTAAACCGACGCGATTCCTTTACGTTCAACAGCTTTAAGTGAGTCACACGACTTAAAAGAAAATGTTGGCTTGAACCTTCAGCAGACGGGAGTTTTTCATTTGTTCCTTTATTCTCAAACGTCATGCCTCTTTGATCTTGGCTGTCATTTATTCCCTTTTTCCTCTATTTCACCTTGACAATAGACCTTCTCCTCCCATCGCTACGCCCATCTGTCCGCCCGTTGCGATTAATTTAAGCGACAATTTTCAAACACAATGCGACTCTTTGAGCGGCCTGCAGCCTTCAGCGCTAATGTGCTTCTTTATTTCTTTTTTTCAATCTGAAATATGCAAAGAACTAAAAGTGAAGTGCGGAGTCATTTAAATATTATTGGATCTGAAACAAAGTCGTTCAAATGCACTTTTAAATGAAAGACCTTTGACTCAAACCTGGTTCTTCCACATCAGTGGAGCCGGCATACTCGTCATCATCCTTCCTCTTCTCCGGTGTCTTTTTGGGGGTCACCTGCCTCTGCGGCTTCTGCGGACTCTGCAAGGACCCCCGGGACGGAGCGTTAAAACCCACGGACGCTCATCGAAAGGTTCTCATTTGGTATGGGCTCACTTAAAAGTACAAATCCACCTTTGTGTTCGTTTCCTCCTCGCTCTGGTCGTCCACTTCCATTTCGCTCTCCGAGCTCGACTCGCCTCCATCCATCAGATACCTGAAAGGGAGACAAAGAACGGGGGGGCAGAATGTGTCGGGATGATTAAAGGCCGGAAGCGAAGCAACCGGCTCGATACGTCTCGCAGCCTATTAGCCTGACAGCGTCTCAAACGCCGGTGGGTAAGGAAACCGGTTTAGAGCGAAGGTACCGAGCGATCAATGTCGGCATATCAAACACTTTGAAGTTCGCCTGCCGTGGACGAGTCTAATTACCTTCGCATTGAAAATGCGGAAGGTTATGTTTTGATCGCCGTGTATTTATTTATTTGTATGCGCGTTCCTCGCATAACTAAAAAAGTATTAAACCGAATCGCATGAAATTTGGTGCGATGTTTGGTTATTATCCGGGGACCATTTGATTAGATTTTGGGATCGATCGGGTCAAAGGTCAAGGTCATGAAAAGGTAAAGATCTTCTTTTTACCATAATTTGTATCCAATTGGCATGCAACTAATGCCACAATGTTCATAATGCAATGCCCAATCTTGTGATATGCGAAGGTATGCGCTCTACCGAGTGCCCATTCTAGTTTCTTTTTCGGTTCTTTTGAAAAGCTTTGACGAGTTATCTTCGGGGCAAAAAAAAAAAAAAAACTATAATGAAGATCTCTCGTTACGAAATCGAGACTTATTCAACATACAGTATCCCGCTAATGAAGAGCACAATGTCTGCTGCCATCTCCAGACAGTGAGTCGGTGTGCCCGTCAGATCGTCGAGCAGCATCTCAGACTCGGGATCTGACACAATTAGAATTGGGGGGGGGGGGGGGCAGAAAAAAAAGAAGAACAAAATCTACGAAAGTATTGAAAAGCAACCGTCATGGAAACACACGATGTAAGACTCGACTTGAAGTGCGACGTAAGAGAATTGCAGAGTCGCCGTGTCCCGTGACAGCTGCCGCCAGACTGACCATGTGCTTCACAACTGACTCAGAACTAATTGTTTTGCACATATTGTTCAATAGGTGTGCATTATGACTGGGGATGTGACCTTAAAAGGCTAAAAATGCTTTTTTTCCAATTCATCTCTAGATTTGTTCTTTGGCTAGATATATTGAAACATGGGCCTCCTGTGCAGATAATTAAGCTCCATTAAAAACCTCAAAATGTACAACAGTAGCACAAGAAAAAAAATCCACAAAAAATGATTTGATTATGCCGTTAGCAGACAGATCATGAAGGCATCTGCAATTATCTTGGCAAAGGTTAAGAGAAAAAGAAAGCCAAATGTTCTAAATGTGAGGGTTCAATGAGGATGTGACATTTCTATGCCCCCCCCTCCATATTCCCTCAAGCGACGACAGTTACCTGCTCAGCTTGAAAGTGTCGAGTGCTACCACCGAGTGTAATTATTTCCTCTCACTCAGTTGGGAGACATTTCTCTGACCTATGCTTTCCAGCTTCATATAACTCAGCGTTCAGGAAATTGGAAAAAGGGCACTGTGGTCGACAGGAGTAATGCAGAATCTGTTGCTTATGGCAATACGTGTTGTCACCTCAGAAGCACTCACTCTGTCAGCGCGCTTGACAGGGGGGGGGGGGGGGGGGGTTTGTTCTAAAGGGTGAAAAACAAGCTATACGAGAGCTGAAACGCATTCGGATGTGAAACACGCCAAGAACAGATGCTCCGTTTCCTACCGACGAGAACCCGAGAGGCTGAAATGCACTCAAACCATTACTTAAAAAACGGAACACAATGTGAATCAGCAACAATGTGGATTTTTTTTTTTTAAATGTGCTTGTGGAATACATGTAGGTCATTTATTCATCAGATAATTTATTATTACAGTCCTGCTTCAACCACAGGAACTTTGTTTTCTTCTATTAAAGCTTTTTTTAAATTTATTGCTGTTGGGATGTTAAAAGAAATTCATCAAATATGCAAAAAAATTAAAATTCTAAAATGCATTAACTTAATTAATTAATTGAAGGCTGAACTGCTGAAAAAGACACAGGAAGTTTAAAGGAAATGAAAAGTCCAGCAGGGGAGAGAGGCGGCACTGTTTGACCTCTCAGTGGAGCGTTTAACCTCTTCTTCCTTTGGTTTTCTGTAAGAAACGGGTATTTATTTTATTTTGGTTCTTTTTCATGAAATAAGATAAAGATGAGTTCATCACTAACATAGTGCAGATTTGTTTAGTTACTCCAGGATTTAAATCTATTTCTCAAAGATTCGTTGGTTCCTTTCTCCGTTTTAAAATCACTGTAAATGTAATATCGTCACGTTTGTGACTATCGATCACAGAAAACGAGACATTTGTTGGCGCCACTATTTTTGGGCAATTTACTTGCAAAACAACCAAGAAAAAAACAATATTAACAATATCAGCCCTACACTTTGACACTTTTGACAATTAAAGATGCAGTGGATACGTTTAACGTGATCGCTCCGGTAATTTAAGTCCAACATGCAATCTATTTTCCAATTCATCTTCGGGAGCCCGATTTTTAATGAGAAATGTGTTTAATTATTCGTCTCTTTTGTGACGGGATGTGTGACGAGCTGCTCGAGGGCTTTTCGGCTCTAACCTCTTTCTGTCCATCTCCGGATCCTCGCTGATCGGGCAGTAACTATGGAGAATGCATCCTTGTCTGACGTCACCATTTCTTTTTAATATGCATCCACTTCACGCTGCGTATACCCCCCCCCACCCTCCCCCTCCAGATGCTCAGCGAGGCCGCGTTCCCGTGACCGACGGAGCAACAGTTTGAGAGTGTGCGTATTTGTTTGGGCACTTGTCATCATCAAAGTAAGTGGACCCTTTAATTACCCATAGCAGATGCAGCTTTTAAATAAAGGACACATCATCAAAGCGGCGCACTCCACGCGCCGCAACAAAAGCGGCGCTGGGCAGGGGAATGGATTAGTGTGGCAACGAGAGACGGGGGATGTGGGGGGGGGATCTTCGACAGAGAGGCGAGCGAGAGGGAGAATGATGGAGAACCGAGCGAGCAAAGTTTCATGCGGCGTGACACGCGGACCTAACTCCTCGAGCCGAGTCTTCGGGTCGACATTATTCCGTGCAGGCCGAATGAGGGACGATGACAGGAGAGCCCCCCCCCCCCCCCCTTGTAACGAGGCCTCTAATTAGCGAGCCGGCTGGGTCGAAATTGCGATCGCAGCGGGGCATCAGCTGCTCAAGGTTACGATGCTCTCTGTGGCAAGTGAGCCTCACCGCTGCGAGGGGGCGGAGGGGATTTGTGGACGCTTCAATCAGCGCGAGTGCCGCGCGCAGATTGGACCGCGCGGACGTGGCTTGGCAACAAGAAGCGGGATCCCGTTCCAGCGGCCGAGCCGGAGGCCGCTGCGAGCGGCAGTTTCCACGCGGGCGTCACCTCCGGTTCCACGTGCTCCGCCATCGCGGTGACGGTCCTCTGTGTTTCAGCCGTTCGCCCTCTCACCGTTTGGGGGGGAGCTTCTGTTTCCTCTGGTGGCAGTCCATGACCCACTCCTTCCGTACGATGGTGCCCCCTGCTGATTTCACCTGGCTGTACTTGGGGGTGTTGGCGAAGGCACAGCTGCAGATTAGTGGGCCAAAACAAAACACACACACACACACACACACACACACAGTGAATCTGACGACTCTGACAGCAGCGATCAAGATGCCATCAAACTGAATTACTGGGAGCGGTAATAAGGCCGTTAGTCAATCAACAATCTGTTTCAATTATAAAAGAATCAACTGCAGATAAAAGTTTCATGACAGAAGATCTCTGGAACAATTAAGAGGCCATCATTTCGAAGAAAAAAAATTAGATTAAGTAATATAAACAAATACCAAAAATGGATTTTGTCCCACGACTTTAAACACCCGTACACATCAGACACTTGCCATAATATTTAAATGCATATTAATCCCAATAAATGAGAGGTTACGCTTCGATGATGTTCTTCTAAGATAAATGTCAAAAATCAGTTGTATTGACTGATAAAGTATTCATCCTTTTGAGGATGTGTTGATGTAATCGTCAGGCAGTGTGTGCACAGCGGTGTTGTATGTCTGGTATCCAGGCATCATTCGGAGCCGCCCTTGCCCGCAGAGGACTTAGTTTATTGTGTTGCTTGCGGCAAAAACATTTTGATGTAGTGGAAATATAAAAATCTAATTACTTTTCCTTCTGTGAAAACTGGCAAAGGCGATCACGTTCAGCAAACGACCGTGTTATTAAAATAACATCGACTCAAACGTCAGACTCCGGTGTTTTCAGACGGCTTCACGACTGCAGGTATTTCATACAAGCTGCACGTGGCACAATAAAAAAAGACGCGTGATAGATTCTCTGCGTCATTAATACTAAGCTGTGCAAAAAAGGTAATAATTAAGTAATGAATTCATAAACGGTGAAGCAACTCAAGCGTGCAGTTTTCACACGGCTGCTCGGTACTTACATGAGGTGTGTGGCGTT
Organism: Pseudoliparis swirei; assembly: GCF_029220125.1. Lineage (NCBI taxonomy): Eukaryota > Metazoa > Chordata > Actinopteri > Perciformes > Liparidae > Pseudoliparis > Pseudoliparis swirei. The sequence goes on from NC_079409.1 coordinate 6,248,276, forward strand.
GTCCAGTCGGGTCGATACTTAGCCCCATGTCCAGAGCCTTTTTCCTGAGCTCCCCTCTGAAGGGGTTCTGAAGCCGCTGAGGACAAACACGACGCCCATCATCCGCTTGAATGGGACCGCGTCCCGCTGGCTTTCTTGTTTGGGTTTAGGCTCGTGTTTGAATGAGTTTCTCCCGCTTCTTGTCTGCAGACTTCTGTGCCGGGAAGCTGGACAAGCGATATATATTTTTTAAAGGCTCTTTGTGTTAAGATTCAGACGGCGATGTGTGAGTTCATTACCTTTTGGCGGCGCCTGGGCGCGTGCCGGCGGGCTCGGCGTGCCGCCGGGCTCGGCTTGTGTTTAGCTGTCATGCCTTGACCTCTGGTGAGGCACCCGCCGTTTTCTTGCGGCGGGCCGGAGTCAGACTGACGCTTTTGCTGAACTCCAAATTTTCTTGCTGGCGCCTGTGGGGTGAAGAAGAAAAAAGAAGTATCTTTCTGTGTTAAAGTCAAAGTGACATGGACCCGTTGAGGGTTTTGTGTCAGCGCCGAGTTATATTGATGCATTTAAATATGAACCAGACGATGTCATATTTCAAGGTGTTTTTTCTTTTTCAAAGCTGATGAAAGCTGCAACTCTTGCACACGGGACAAGTTCATTCAATAAATTGGAATTTGCCAAATAAGAAAGTGTTTTAAAAAAACAGAGGAATGAAGCACACGGAATGAAAAGTCAAGAACCTACTGAAACGTATAAATCAAGATCCCATTCCACAACCAGATGTATTGCCTGTGCTTCTTCTTCTTCCCTCTTCTTCCAAGCACCTCTAGCTTTTCCTGAAACGGCTCTCCTCAAAAATGCTGATGATGTTTTTTCACTGTGGTGAGGCAGAGCTGGAGGAGGACGCCAGCCTGACGAATGGGGGCCGCCACCAACCTGCAGGGCGGCAGCAGCGTAACTCAAGCGCTCACTCTGGGGAGACACTGAAGACAGAACAGTGCAGGGTTCAGACACATGTTGACCGATGGATTTCCAGGACTTTTCCAGGACTTTAAACCAAATTTCCATGACCAAACATGTTTTTAAATCTCGGTGCATACATGAAAAAATTAGAAAATGTTATATTTAAGCTTAGAGTGATAATTCCAAGACATTCAGTATAACCTTACATGACACACATGAATGAGAGACAATCGTTTGATTAAAAGAATAAACATTTTCATTCTTTTTAAAAGTTATATTCATTATTTAAAACTCAGCGTGAAATCTCCAGGATTTTTCCAGGCTTGGAAATAACCATGATAAAAACCCATGACTTTTCCAGGTTTTCCATGACCGTAGGAAGCCTGACTGCTAGTGAGGGAACAAAGTAGCTTTATAATAAAGAATGTCTTTGAAACATCCCTTTCCGCTTTAAATTAAATATTTAATTAGTGCTCTCTTTGCACTTTTTTTTAATTGGTCACTGGGATTAGCACTTTTTTCAAACAAGGACACGAAAGCTTTTCATTGGGCTTCAGCGGCCGTTAAATTCATACTTGCAAACTCATGAGGGGTGAAAAAGGTGACAACGGGGGGGTGCAGGTGACTTTTTTGTTGTTGTCTCCACACCACATCCACGTTGTTTGATGACACCTCAAAGCTTTTATAACTACAGTCTTTTGATTGTTCTGACCGCAAATCTAAATAATAACAACAAACAATTTCCCTGATGCGTTCGGAGATTGTATAAACCAAACCACTCATCTAGGATATAGTATGCAGACTACTCGATGATTAAAATACTCGTTAGTTGCAGCCCCGATGTTGCCGTTGATAAAAGGCCAGAGCGTTGTGCTGTATTCCAAGTTGTCCCATAGAAAGTACGTCTGTCGCCATCAATGCGTTTCACAGTGAAATGCCGTAACACTGGAATACCGTGTATAATATAAGTGGCTTTGGAACAATATAAAAGGGCTGAGCGGAGGACTTTTGTATTGGGGCGGACACTTAGACAGCCATTACGCTCTGTAATCTTCCACAACACTGGTTCTGAATAATCCCATTAATTCTAAACGCAACAGAAGCCTAACGGAGACCAAAGCCGTCCGTCACCTCGCTGAGTGGGAGCCCGGACGCAAACGTATTCGTCCTCAAACCAAACGCAATCAGCCCCCCGAAGAAAGAAAAGTACGACGGGACTTCCGAAAAAGAGCGCGCAAAGTTTCATGCGGCGTGACACGCGGACCTAACTCCTCGAGCCGAGTCTCCCGGTCGACATTATTCCGTGCAGGCCGAATGAGGGACGACGACAGGAGATGTTTACGAGAGCCCCCCCCCCCCCCCTTGTAACGAGGCCTCTAATTAGCGAGCCGGCTGGGTCGAAATTGTGATGGCAGCGGGGCATCAGCTGCTCAAGGTTACGATGCTCTCTGTGGCAAGTGAGCCTCACCGCTGCGAGGGGGCGGAGGGGATTTTCGGACGCTTCAATCAGCGCGAGTGCCGCGCGCAGATTGGACCGCGCGGACGTGGCTTGGCAACAAGAAGCGGGATCCCGTTCCAGCGGCTGAGCGTCACCTCCGGTTCCACGTGCTCCGCCATCGCGGTGACGGTCCTCTGTGTTTCAGCCGTTCGCCCTCTCACCGTTTGGAGGGGAGCTTCTGTTTCCTCTGGTGGCAGTCCATGACCCACTCCTTCCGTACGATGGTGCCCCCTGCTGATTTCACCTGGCTGTACTTGGGGGTGTTGGCGAAGGCACAGCTGCAGATTAGTGGGCCAAAACAAAACACACACACACACACACACAGTGAATCTGACGACTCTGACAGCAGCGATCAAGATGCCATCAAACTGAATTACTGGGAGCGGTAATAGGGCCGTTAGTCAATCAACAATCTGTTTCAATTATAAAAGAATCAACTGCATATAAAAGTTTCATGACAGAAGATCTCTGGAACAATTCAGAGGCCATCATTTCGAAGAAAAAAAATTAGATTAAGTAATAAAAACAAATACCAAAAATGGATTTTGTCCCACGACTTTAAACACCCGTACACATCAGACACGTGCCATAATATTTAAATGCATATTAATCCCAATGAAATGAGAGGTTACGCTTCGATGATGTTCTTCTAAGATAAATGTCAAAAATCAGTTGTATTGACTGATAAAGTATTCATCCTTTTGAGGATGTGTTGATGTAATCGTCAGGCAGTGTGTGCACAGCGGTGTTGTATGTCTGGTATCCAGGCATCATTCGGAGCCGCCCTTGCCCGCAGAGGACTTAGTTTATTGTGTAGTGGAAATATAAAAATCTAATTACTTTTCCTTCTGTGAAAACTGGCAAAGGCGATCACGTTCAGCAAACGACCGTGTTATTAAAATGACATCGACTCAAACGTCAGACTCCGGTGTTTTCAGACGGCTTCACGACTGCAGGTATTTCATACAAGCTGCACGTGGCACAATAAAAAAAGACGCATGATAGATTCTCTGCGTCATTAATACTAAGCTGTGCAAAAAAGGTAATAATTAAGTAATGAATTCATAAACGGTGAAGCAACTCAAGCGTGCAGTTTTCACACGGCTGCTCGGTACTTACATGAGGTGTGTGGCGTCGGGTGTCCAGTCGGGTCGATACTTAGCCCCCATGTCCAGAGCCTTTTCCCTGAGCTCCCCTCTGAAGGGGTTCTGGAAGCCGCTGAGGACAAACACGACGCCTTCCATCATCCGTTTGAACGGGACCTGCGTCCCGCTGGCTTTCTCTTGTTTGGGTTTAGGCTCGTGTTTGGAATGGCTCTCCCGCTTCTTGTCTGCAGACTTCTGTGCCGGGGAAGCTGGACAAGCGATATATATTTTTTTTAAAGGCTCTTTGTGTTAAGATTCAGACGGCGATGTGTGAGTTCATTACCTTTGGCGGCGCCGGGGCTCGGCGTGCCGGCCGGGCTCGGCGTGCCGGCCGGGCTCGGCTTGTGTTTGGGCGTCGCGGCCTTGACCTCTGGTGAGGCACCCGGGCCGGTTTTCTTCGCGGGCGGCGGGCCGGAGTCAGACTGACGCTCTTTGCTGAACTCAAATTTTCTCTTTGCTGGCGTCTGTGGGGTGAAGAAGAAAAAAGAAGTATCTTTCTGTGTTAAAGTCAAAGTGACATGGACCCGTTGAGGGTTTTGTGTCAGCGCCGAGTTATATTGATGCATTTAAATATGAACCAGACGATGTCATATTTCAAGGTGTTTCTTCTTTTTCAAAGCTGATGAAAGCTGCAACTCTTGCACACGGGACAAGTTCATTCAATAAATTGGAATTTGCCAAATCAGAAAGTGTTTTTAAAAAACAGAGGAATGAAGCACACGGAATGAAAAGTCAAGAACCTACTGAAACGTATAAATCAAGATCCCATTCCACAACCAGATGTATTGCCTGTGCTTCTTCTTCGTCTCCTTCTTCTCCAAGCACCTCTCAGCTTTCCTGAAACGGCTCTCCCTCAAAAAATGCTGATGATGTTTTTCGTACCTGTGGTGAGGCAGAGCTGGAGGAGGACGCTTGGCCTGACGAATGGGAGCCGCCACCAACCTGCAGGGCGGCAGCAGCGTAACTCAAGCGCTCACTCTGGGGAGACACTGAAGACAGAACAGTGCAGGGTTCAGACACATGTTGACCGATGGATTTCCAGGACTTTAAACCAAATTTCCATGACCAAACATGTTTTTAAATCTCGGTGCATACATGAAAAAATTAGAAAATGTTATATTTAAGCTTACAGTGATAATTCCAAGACATTCAGTATAACCTTACATGACACACATGAATGAGAGACAATCGTTTGATTAAAAGAATAAACATTTTCATTCTTTTAAAAGCATATTCATTATTTAAAACTCAGCGTAAATCTCCAGGACTTTTCCAGGCCTGGAAATAACCATGTTAAAACTCCATGACTTTTCCAGGTTTTCCATGACCGTAGGAAGCCTGACTGCTAGTGAGGGAACAAAGTAGCTTTATAATAAAGAATGTCTTTGAAACATCCCTTTCCGCTTTAAATTAAATATTTAATTAGTGCTCTCTTTGCACTTTTTTTTAATTGGTCACTGGGATTAGCACTTTTTTCTGACAAGGACATGAAAGCTTTTCATTGGGCTTCAGCGGCCACTAAATTCATACTTGCAAACTCATGAGGGGTGAAAAAGGTGACAACGGGGGGGGGAGGTGCAGGTGACTATTTTGTTGTCGTCGCCACACCACATCCACGTTGTTTGATGACACCTCAAAGCTTTTATAACTACAGTCTTTTGATTGTTCTGACCGCAAATCTAAATAATAATAACAAACATTTTAAGAAAAAAGGTCCTCTGAATAATTCAGTGATCGGGCCCTAATAATAGTAATAACAACTTTACATTATCATTATATATAATATGGTTAAAGTCATTCATGAACCAACTTCCTTTTTTTAACTTGTGTGCTCTGCTGAGCTTTGAGCCTGTTCATGAGTCTGTTCCATGATTCTGTTCCGTGACTCTGTTCCATGATTCTGTTCCAGGAGCCTACTCCTTCGACGTGTCCCATCAAAGATGTTTTATTGTGAAGATCACCACATCGCATGTTCTCCTTGTCTCACTCCATCTCATAAACGCCGGCCGTCCAATTTACCTCCCCCCCCACCCCAAACAAAAACTCTTCGGATCTACACTTTTCATGTGGGTGACCTACTTTGATTTCAAAACGGCGAATTTCGCCGAAAGGTGACAAGTTTGCAGGTATGTAAATTAAAAGAAATGGATTTACCTTTGACTGGGGTACTGGACTTTGTTGCATTGTCCCGACTAAAAAAGAGACTTCCGGGCTGAAGGCTGGGACTCGTTGAAGGAGACTCGTCCTTCACTCTGAACTGGCCCAACTTTGTCAGTTTCTGGCAGAAGAGAAGAAAATTAAAACCAAACGAGAATGTGGAGCGACTGATACTGCTACACACACTGGGGTGAGAAGGTGTGCCACGTTTTAGCTCTGAAAATATAAATATTACATATTACGGTCAAAGGAAATATAAATATTACATATTACGGTCAAAGGAAATATAAATACTACATATTACGGTCAAAGGAAATATAAATACTACATATTACGGTCAAAGGAAATATAAATATTACATATTACGTTCAAAGGAAATATAAATATTACATATTACGGTCAAAGGAAATATAAATACTACATATTACGGTCAAAGGAAATATAAATATTACATATTACGGTCAAAGGAAATATAAATACTACATATTACGGTCAAAGGAAATATAAATACTACATATTACGGTCAAAGGAAATATAAATATGACATATTATGGTCAAAGGAAATATAAATATTACATATTACGGTCAAAGGAAATATAAATATTACATATTACGGTCAAAGGAAATATAAATACTACATATTACGGTCAAAGGAAATATAAATAGTATACTACATATTACGGTCCAGTTTTGAGTTTTGAAAACGAGACTTGGCATGACTCACCGGGGAGGATATTGGAGGCGGATCATTTTTGTCAGGCGGCGAATGAAACTTAACAAAGGCCAGTCCGTACGCTATATTCTGAAAAGTACACAGACAGATACATCTTTGAGTTGATCTCACAAGTAACAATGAATAAATGCTCTTTTGCAGAAAAAGGCAATGCGGTCAAATGCTGTTAATGAAATGAATGCATTACTGTATATATTCTTTTAATAATACAGATTTAATACTAGTGTTTCAAAATATCACTAAACAAAAGGAGCACAACAACATAACTCTGATTTAATGAGCCCAAGTTTCTAGGTTGCATCACCGTTCTAGCTAGTAAACAGCTACAGTTACTCAAGCTGAAATTCAGGAGGGGAAGTTGACCCGACAATTCTGCATATCTTACATAATCTCAAAGTCATAAAGCGAAGCAGTTCATCTGCGTGAGAATGAACACAATGATTGATGGGCTTTATTGCAAGATGCAACAGCTAAAGTCTGGGCTGGGGCACTAAATTGGTCTCTGATTACACGTGGACACTTTCTTATCCCAGTAAGCTTTATATGTTTGTTATCTTAACTTAACGTTCTGTTGTATCGCTGTACGGTAAAAGCGCTGTAAGAATATTACAAAATGGTTAATAAATCGAGATGAATGTGTCAGTGTGCACTGCGTGTTCAATTCAAACAGCGAGCTGGGCCCTTACCTTGCTGTATGGCTGGCTACACACAATTTTCACTCTGTCCCACTTTTCCTGTGCCGAGCTCTTCTGCAGCTGGTGGGGCCCAAAGAAACGCACCCGGTTCATGTTGGTGCCGTTGCGGCTCTCCGTGGGGGACATGAAGGAAGACGTGACCAGGAGAACCTCGGAAAGATCGACATCAACGTATAAAAAAAAGGAACAAAACACAGCAGCAGAGTAATTACAATAACTTGGAGGCGATATGCTTTGCACTCGGTTTTCAAGAATACCTCATAGTCCTGGTCTCTGACAGTCAAAGAATTCCCCACCAGCACCTCGATGAAAGCCGAGCCTTCATTCCCAATATCAATGCTGTGCACCTGCTCCTGCTTCTCGAACTGAGAGAAAAGTAAAACAGCACAAGTCAACAAAGCGTACAATAGAAACCAAGACAAAGGAGCTCCGAGAGTAGATGAAAGAGGTTAAAATAAGCAATCCCTAGTTTGTATATCAAATAAATACATTCATACATATGGACCAACTGGTCCTTACTAATCACATACTTTGTAATATGGATCTCCTAATCATCAAAATGTCCCTTTTAAGATACTGTGTCAAATTGTATAACTTGAATATTTAACGCCTCAGGCAGGAGGTGAAAAGAGACAAAGATAAGCACAATCAGTTGCGACATCGTCTCACAGCTTTGTAGTAGCAGCATTTTGAATAGACAGGCAGTTTATACTTAAAGCCAAAACAATAAAGACAACTGGCCCAACAGGACACAAGGACAGTATGTCAACAAAGTGGGAGTGGAAGTCAACCTGTTTGCATTGGTGACAGTACTGCAGGTATTTGCAAATGACCTCACATTTCTGAATTTAACAGGAAACTGCACAATCGTACATCAATTATTGGTTAAAAAAAAAGAAGAAGAAAAAGGCAAGTTGGATTCGAAGCTTTCCTTTCCTTTAGTGGAGTAACATCATGAAAAGGGAACAGGAAGGGCAATAGGAGACATAAAGAAATCTAGTTCTGTAAAAATAAAAACAGTAATGTAGATTTGAGCACGAGTGTTTGATTGGGATCAAAAACACACCTGCAGAATGACCGAGGTCTGCTTCTCCCCGTCTCGCGCTGCTTTCCACTTTCTGTAGGTGTCGGAGCTCAGCAGGTTGTCTGCTTTGTGGGTCTGTTTGGCATCATGACAACAAGTGAGTGGAAGAAAGTTACCCGATTTGGCTGAATACAAATATGCATCTGTAAAACTTGCCATCAGGGCACACAAATGCAATGCGAGTGAGAAGGGAACTTACGACGTCCTCGGTGCTGCAAGACACGACGTGTTTGAGTTGGATTTCTGGCATGTTGTTGGATCTTAATAGATTGCAGATTAATTAGCCAGCTTAAGGGAAACAAACCAATCGGGCGCTTGTTTTACCACGAAGTGATATCGTAACCAAATAATCGAACATAACCCACATTAAGTCGTCTTTAAATGGCTTTAAATGCAGCTTCAACAACTGAAGTAGTTTCACTTTGCTGCTGGTCCACCGTCAGCTAACGTGAAAGCATGCTAGCAAACAATAGGGAGTGAACGTGTTCCGATTCGCGTGGCGATTTTAAAACACCAAGAGGGCGGTTACGCACGAGCCTTTGACGTTGATATGTGTATAAAATAATAGCCGCTTGCTTTGGCTTTACAGTAAACACAACATTATGTACATTGACGCTTTTAATTTTAAGATAAATGTGCATGAAGGCGAACTCATATTCCCACCAAAAGGCTGCGCTGCGCGATGACGCAACTTCCTTCTTTCAACCAATGAGAGAGAGTTGTGTTCTTCTTCTGCAGTTTAATAGCAGCATCGTAGCAGCTCTATCGCCACCACTCGCTCACAATGTGTACAGACAAGTGAGACGAATATAACACCAAATACTTAATTTATATATTTATTTACATTTATATATATATATATATTTATATGAATAATTTATAATTATATATATATATATATAAACTGCAGTAGATCGCTGGCGATCTTTGCACACTCAGCACTTTATCCTGGACACTTTAACCTGCTGGAAATTCACTTCGTCACTGCCTTGTGTACAGGACTGTCTCAGAAAATTAGAATATTGTGATAAAGTTCTTTATTTTCTGTAATGCAATTAAAAAAACAAAAATGTCATGCATTCTGGATTCATTACAAATCAACTGAAATATTGCAAGCCTTTTATTCTTTTAATATTGCTGATTATGGCTTACAGCTTAAGAAAACTCTAAAATCCTATCTCATAAAATTTTAATATTTCCTCAGACCAAGTAAAAAAAAGATTTATAACAGCTGAGTGTTTGTCAAGGCTCAGGAAACCCTTGCAGGTGTTTCGAGTTAATTAGACAATTCAAGTGATTTGTTTAATACCCTACTAGTATACTTTTTCATGATATTCTAATATTTAGAGATAGGATATTTGAGTTTTCTTAAGCTGTAAGCCATAATCAGCAATAAATCAGAATAAAAGGCTTGCAATATTTCAGTTGATTTGTAATGAATCCAGAAAGCTGATTGAGCTGGGACTGAACACCCCCCTGTGTGCTTGGATCCTGGACTTCCTGACCGCCAGGCCACAGGTGGTCAGGGTGGGCAGACACACCTCCAAATCCCTCACCCTGAACACAGGATCCCCCCAGGGTTGCGTCCTCAGCCCCCTACTGTACTCCCTGTACACACATGACTGTGTGGCCAGGTTCAACTCCAATACCATCATCAAGTTTGCGGATGACACAGTGGTGGTGGGCCTGATCTCCGACAACGACGAGAAGGCCTACCTGGAGGAAGTTGCTGATCTGTCACTCTGGTGCCAGGACAACAGCCTCATCATGAATGTCACCAAAACTAAGGAGCTGATTGTGGACTTTAGGAAGGTACAACAACAGAGGACGTACTCACCACTGGGGATTAACGGGACTACTGTGGAGAGGGTGGCGGGTATAAATACCTGGGAGTCCACATCACCGAGGATCTGACATGGTCAACAAACACAGACACTCTGGTGAGAAAGGCAAGGCAGCGCCTCTACCACCTCAGGCAGCTGAGGAAATTTAAAGTTTCCCAGAGGATCCTTCAGTCCTTCTACTCTGGAGCTGTAGAGGCGTCCTGACAGGAAGCATCACAGCCTGGTTTGGCAACTGCTCCGCTCAGGACAGGAAGGCTCTGCAGAGAGTAGTGCGTTCGGCTGAGCGCACTATTGAACTACACTCCCACCCTGCAGGACTTGTACACCAGGAGGTGCAGAACCAGAGCCGGCAGGATCATGAAGGATCCTCACCACCCCAACAACAGACTGTTTCAGCTGCTGCGGTCAGGCAGGCGCCTCCGTGAGTCACGCTGCAAGAACAGAGAGACTGAGACGGAGTTTCTTTCCTCAGGCCATCAGGATTGTGAACTCCGACCTCACCAGGACCCCCACATAGACCCACTCAACTGCCCCTCTTAGGCACACACACACACACACACACACACACACACACACACACACACACACACACTTACTGTAAATATTGTGTTGTTTTTTATTTGTAAATAGTGTGTACTTGTTGCCCTTGCACATTCCTGCTGAGCATTGCCACTTTCATTTCACTGCACACCCTGTGTGTGTATGTGACAAATAAAACATCTTGAATCTTGAATCTTGAATCTTGAATGCATGACATTTTTGTTTTTTTAATTGCATTACAGAAAATAAAGAACTTCATCACAATATTCTAATTTTCTGAGACAGTCCTGTATATATTTTGTTTCCTCTCTGTATTTAGTATTTTAGTATTTAGTTTTGTGTTTTATTTTTATCTTTTATTAATGTTCTAATGGTTACCCACTGCTGTGATCATGCAATTTCCCCACTGTGGAACTAATAAAGGAATCTCTCATCTAATCTAATAAATATATAAATAAATATATATGTAAATAATTGAGTTATTTGATGATATATGTAAAAAAGTTCTCCCTCCAGAGGAACTTTAAAATCCTGTCTGAGGATCACTTTGTGCTAGACATGCTGCAGCTGCTGTTACAATGCAACTGGAGCGGCAGGCTGGTACGACCAAATCAAACCAGAGTGCTTATGTACATTGAAGAATAGCCACAAGAAGAAAAAACTAAAAAAAATTATACAACTTTTATAACCTCTTTTATCCATCTATTTTTTTAAAGGAAAATTAAAGGCAAACAGTCAAAGAGACATACATTGTTCGATATGGAGATTACGAGAGGGATAGACCACCACTAGATATTACAAAGATCACACAATGGGTGTGCCAGATTTGCAATAACTGAAAGTTACATAACTTATGTTTTACCATCAGTGTGATAATGAATCTGAAGTTGAAATGTGAGTTTAATGTAGCAGGTGAATCATGAGTCTTCTCCACGGTGAGCTCAGAGGATTTCCACGTAGATTGCCGTGTCTGCATCGGCCAGAGCAGTACTCTGTACCGCCGTTGTGCCTCTGACTCCGAAACCCGCTCGTCTGTCTATTCCTCCGTCCTCTCCTCCTCTTCTTCGTTCCCCACCTCTTCTGCCCATTGGACGGATCTGAAAAAAATGGACAGATGTTGCTAATCCCGAATTTTGGGAATTACAGGATATTTAGCGATTTATGTTTATGCAATGTCCTCTGTTGACACGGACATAACCAACCTGCTTAGTGCGGACAAACAGAGGTGTGCAGTTCTGGTATACGAGTTGGTAGCTGCCGTTGGTGTAGATATGAGTCACTTCTGTGCAGTTAATGTAGAGCGGCGTCTGGTCCTGATAAATTCCCATTCCTTCAGGGAACACGGCTGGACCTCTACGCAGGCCATGCCTGAGAGGAGCACAACAAGTACATTGAAGCAAGTGTGACAAATAGTGAACATCTAAAGGGTTGATTTATTTTCTTTTTGTACCACATACTTTCCAGCTCTCTTGCGGCAGCAGTAGAAAAGAAGAGAGAGGAGGAATACGACCAGGCACATGGACACAGCAGGTATCACCAACCACAACAACGGTACCATCTCTATTCATGGAGAAAAAGAGCAGCGATGAATCACAATATGTGAAACACAATAGAATTCACATATAATCTCTCCACGTGTGAAATCACATCAATTATGTTATGCCTTTTCAGATATTGCCATTCAAGCAGTAATGGATTCACTTTTAAAAGCTTTTTTTTAATGTAACTAACTAAGCATTGCAATGTGTAGGAATATAAGATGGACTGCGGCAACTGAAAAGTTGTACTCGAAGAACAATAAAGGTACAACAACATAAAGTTGTCTCCTCAGCGAATTCTCTTCTACTTGAGCTTCCAAGCTGCAGGCATCCTGCGCAGATGTTTCCGCACCATCCCCACATCAGAGTGAGTACACAAGAGGCAGAGCGGCTCTCTCTCTTTCTCGTGAAAAAAACAAACTGGACTTTGAACACACCTTCTCCTCCCTGCAGCAACATCAGGGAGTCGTTTCCCAGTGTGTTGAAGGCAAAGCAGACCACAGTCTGCGGTCCCTCCATGCGGCCTCTCAGAGTGGCCGTTAGCGCGTCGGGCTCAGATGTCTCTGACACGTTGAAGCCGCGAGGCGAAACGGTCCCGTTCACGCTCCAGGAGACCGCTGGTTTGGGGTTGGAGTCGACTGAACAGCGGCACAGCACCTCCAGATCCTCCACGACACAGGCGGAAGAGAGCCGGAGGATGGCTGGTTTATCTGTATGAGAGAAAGAGTCCAAAGTAAAAAAGAATGCCTAAAAGCACCTATACAGCTCACATATTAACATGTTATATTGAAGGGTTCTTCCCTTTTTTTCCCCCTGAAGGGTTATTTGGGAGTTTTTCCTGATCCGATGTGAGGTTTTGGGACAGGGATGTCTATGTGTACAGATTGTAAAGCACTCCGAGACAAATTAGTAATTTGTGAAATTGGGCTATACAAATAAACTGAATTGAATTGAAAAACTGAATATTGTGTTTGTTTATTCTGTACAAAATGGAAATTGTCAAAACAACAATTTGCTAATCTTGAGGCTGTATACATGAGAATGTCTTGGCCTGGACGGGTAACCTTCTGGACTCTCGGCTTGCAAGTTAAGCTGTCCTGTTCGTGGTATCTTCATATTTACCGTACCGACACGTATCGATTTTCTTATTTAGAAATCTCAGAAAGAAAGCTAAAAACTGTATTTCCCAAAATGTTGAAGGTTGACCTTTGAAGCCCCTCTCCATTTATGTTCGGGCTCTCATTGCAGTTGAAAAGGAAACCAGGAAAAGAAGAAGAACACCGTCAAAAATCCTCAGCTGAAAAATCCTCTTATCTTCTCAGATTGTTGCAGTGAATTCAAAGTGTGCTCCAGGGTGTGGCCCGTACACCGTGACATCACTGTTTCTCTGACCACACCCGACCAGTTAGAGGTGAAAGTCAAATAGACTAAATGCATGCGTGCCGGCCATTGGAAGTGGGCCCGAAAGAAGGAAGGATTACATTGTATGTTGAGCGCAGTGGGCCGAGAGTCCCCGCGACCGATCACGTTCCGTGCTGTGCAGCGGACCCTCAAGTCCCGCGTCACGTTGAACACCCGGACCATGTGCGTGCGCTGGTGGAGGTGCACCGTGCGGCCGTGTTGACTGTAAGACCAGCGGTACTCGGTCACCGGGGGGTCAGCTTTACAGGAGCAGACCAACAAGGCGCCGCCCCCCTCATGCACTATCAAGGTCTGGACCTGAACCACGACATCTTTTGGGGAAACTACAGAGAAGAAGAAGAAAAACAGTGAAAACGGAGCACAGAAACACAAAGATTGTTGAAGCAATGCTTACACGTCACATGCAGATCTCTGGAAACGGCCACTGCCTTTGCTCCCGGGTAGCTGACCTGACATCTGAGCCTGGGTTTCACCAGGTGAGACACGGTGAAGGACAGAGGGGCCAGTAACATCGGCCTGTGGGGCTCCGGGTGGAGTGTGTGGACCTCCCCAGGCTCGGTGCTGTTCAGCTGGGCTCCTCTCTCCCAGATCCACTGCAGGGCCGGAGGTCTGGAGGGGCAGTGGTAGCGGACGGAGCAGTTCAGGCTGACCTGCTGACCCTCTGTGGCCGACAGCACGCCGCTGATGACGGGAGCCTCGGGGGTGTCTGACAGTGAGGACAATCTCCGTCATTATTGTGTTTTTTTTCTTTTGATTTGTATTTTATTAAAGATAAATAACAATATCTACAACATAACTGTGCAACATCTCATATAAAAGGCCATTGTTGTGGATTATTGGTCCCAGATGTTCACAAGTATGTAGATATATAGGAACTATAAATCAATCAGCCCAAATGTACTTGTGTATTAAAAGTGATTTATTTAAGGTGGATGATTCCACAATCCTTTTGTTATTGTTGACTATTTTCATAAAAATGTAAAAATAACTTGTTTATTCCCTATACAAATTTGTATTATATATATTTTTTTGCCAGCATGCAGCCGAACCAAAGGGAAGAAATATCCACCGACACACACTTCTGCACTCAATGTGCAATACAAAATGATTGACAAGAACATTTGGGGATTTTGTATGCAATTAGTCACGTGTCGGAGACCCTCCAATGTGTGTTTGCATGAAAATATTCACGCTTTGCATTTATACGTTTTCCAAATTCTATAGCCTGGGTCCACATGCACTATGTGGTTGTTCGGACTCACCCAGAACACCCAGAAGGAAGCTCCTCGGCCTCCCCCACAGCAAGTCATCGCCTCTCTTCAGAGCGATCTCATACGCTCGTGAGTCCTCCTGTCTGACCCTCTCTATCTTTACTGAGCAGTCTCCCTCTGGGGTTCGCCCGAAGAGGGACGTCCGGCCCAGGAAATTCAAGCTCACTTGATTTCTGTCTCCGCTGTTAAAAGCGGTGCTGCGGAGAGAGAAGAATCGGCCTCCGTCTATGAACCGCAGCCGGACCTCCAGCTTCTCCTTCCTCCCCCTGAGGGGAGCCAGAGGTGTGAAAGAGCAGGGAATCACCACACAGGAGCCCACCAGCGCTTGGACGTGGTCAGGGACTGAGGGCACAGGAGAGTCCGCCCGCACCCTCCTCCACAGACTCACTGCTGTGATAGAAAATGATGAGGATCAACACACAGGATCTAGAGACATGCAGGTTTGTTATCAAGCCATCCAGACGTATCATTGTGCCTCATCATCGTGATGTTCATGCCTTATGATGGGCTCGATGGCTCTTTCAGTTGTAGCTCGACCACCGTGACCCCAAAGACAACTTCCGGCCGATTACAACCTGTGTGTGTTTGAAGCTACACAACTCTCACGGGGATAACTGAATTATTTCCTCGATATCTTCGAGAAAGGTCATCACAAAGAATACGTTCGAGCTAACATGAGCTTATGTTGTAATTTCCTGCACTGTCTGCAAATGCATATCATGACCCAGAGGAATTTCGCAACACACATTTATATTTAGAAAAGGGAAGAGGGTAACTGCACTTCTGGCTCTGGAAAATCGACATCGTAGTAAATACTTTAAAATCTAAATGTCCGTGATTATTTCAGGAAACATTTGCATGTGTTTTATCCCGTTGTCATCAACTTCAGAGTGCTAAATTATAAAATAAATTATAAAAAAAAGATTTAAAAAAGATTCTAACAGATCTGTGAATATAATGTAATCATTCACTTCAGTATATTCTGCAGGAGACATTCCCAGACACAATTTATCCATCTCCTACATTCATAATGTGGTCATAACAGAGCTAACCTTTATTAAGGTTAACGCGACTAAATAATTCATATAAATGTTTCCAGAAATCTGAAGATTATTCAAAAAAGGAAAGAAAGGATGAATGATTAAACTACTCACCAAACAATAGGGGACACACTCGAAAGAAAGTGTGCACATGCATGACTGCAACCCTGCTCTGGCAGCACAGACAGAGGACAAGATGAACGAGGGAGCAAAGAGGGGGAAGTTGGGAGTGTTTTATTGTGCTGCTGGTACGATGACTTCACTTCCATGCCTCCGCTCACCTTAGACTTAGACTTAGACTTAGACTTTCTTTATTGTCATTGTTACAGAGAACACGTTCAAAGAACAACGAAATTGAGTAGCAGTCCCCTAGGTGCACTTCAATGTAAAAAAAATAGGAGTACAAATAAAAAATAAGAATAAAAAACAAAATATGTACAGAATTATAACATAAGTGAGTAAGAGGCATGTCAGTATTGTATACATGGTATACGAAGAATAGAAAAAAGACAACCTTATTTAAAGTGACTCGGCATTTAAAATATGTGCGAACAGTTGTAGTAAAATTCCAAGTGTACATTTGGGCACAAGGGCACATTTTTCCTGAGTGGGCATATGTTGTAATTGTTTGCACTTTTTCAATATTGCACATTTGTTCTGTATTGCACATGGTGTATTGCACATTATTTTGACAGATGCAGAGAGGTTCAGGGCCTGTTGAGCACAATTATTGCTCTCGGATAAAAACTGTCCTTCAGTCTATTTGTTTTTGTGTTCATCGCTCTGTATCGTCTGCCTGAGCGCATGAGTTGAAAGTGGCAGTGTCCTGGGTGGGAGGGATCTTTCAGGATGCTATGGGCTTTCTTCAGGCAGCGGGTGTTGTAGAGTTCAGTCAGGGCGGGGAGGGGGCATCCGATTATTTTCTGAGCGGTGTTCACGACCCTCTGGAGCGCCTTCCTCTCTGCAGCCGTGCAGCTCCAGAACCACACACAGATGCAGTATGTCAGGATGCTCTCAATAGAGCACCGATAGAATGACACTAGCAGCTCCTGTGTGAGGTGATTTTTCCTGAGGACTCTCAGGAAGTACAGTCTCTGGTGTGCCTTCTTGATGGTGGCTGAGGTGTTGGTGCTCCAGGTAAGGTGTTCTTCGAGGTGTACGCCCAGGAATCGGAAGTTGGAGGCTCTCTCCACATTGTCTCCACTGATGACCAGGGGCTGAAAGTCTGTTTTTTTCCTCCTGAAATCGACAATCACCTCTTAAACTCTCACAAAATCCTTAATATCTTCTACGCTATCCATGCTGTCCATTCATTATCAGAAACGGCTTCATTGCCATGCACGTTACACACACAAGGAATGTGTGGCTCGGTGATTGGTACGGGACAATAAACAATAGTGCAATAAAAGAAATCATTTAAAAATAGAATTAAATGCCCGTATTCTTATAATGTATGAATTAATTTTAAAATGATGGCTTTTAAAATCTGCAATGGTAGTTTTCCAATAAGGTCCACATGCTCATGCAAGTGGTGGAAGTGGGAACTGTTTGGAAAGAAAGACCTCAGCAAGTATGTGACAGTGACATCATATGAGTCACTCGCATGCTGCTGCCGGCCATTTCCTCAAAGTCTCCAACAAACACACGTGTTCATTTCTGATCCTCCGTCCACGCCGACCACCCTGACCAAAGCCTCCAGTGCCATAACAGTGGTAGTCACAAAAGTTCCATTGAAAGTTGAATACAACTGATTAATGATTCACTGGTTAATGATCCACTGTTAATGATTCACAGATTTACAGCTCTATAGGTGGCAATACATATCCTTCAATGTAGATAGGTCAGTGCAGTTATGTAAGAGAATGGAGGCAAAGGTGAAACTTTTTGCAAGAGTCAGTTTAGTTTGTTCATATATAAAAAAATCCAAATATAAGACTGTTTTAGCAAGTGTGATTTCTCATTTCAGATGTTGAAGTCACAGTGTGTCATGCGGTTTGATACTTCTCTTCACCTCGTGTGCTGTACTTCAAAGTCACTTGAGGGGATTGGCGCTTTTCTGCGAGATCAAACAAAAGTGAATCACAGGCCCGGGGGAAAAAGACGTGATGACTTTGCACTCTGGACTCTTTGAAAAGGTGGCGTCGCTGCTTACAGCGAGTGGTTGCACTCCGCATCCCTGCACCTTAAGACGCAGCACACAAGCTCTCCTGCAAACACTCGCGACTGCAATGGCAAAAACTACATGAGAGGGGAAAGTGACACCTGCACATAACAACAACATCACTCTCTAAAGGTGAGCCAATAATTCCTTTCCTGTACTGTTCATGGTTAGAATAGAGAGTGTAACTCATTAGCTTGACATCTTGTCGTGCATCTGTTTTCTTCCAACAGTATTTGCTTAAGCCATGACCTCAGCTCAGCAATTGGTCCGGTCCCAGAGGGACTTGCTGCTGAAGTGGACTATTGACCACCCGGCACCCTTACTGCGGTGGTTGCGTGACGCAGAGGTGCTGTCCTCGGCCCACTACCTTTCTCTGCTGGAGAGGTCACCTTCCAACGGCGTGGCCCAGGCTCTGGAGATGGTGTGTGCCACAGAGGAGGGCAGCCGGGGGTTTCTGCAGGTGCTGAGGGAGGTGCAGGATTATTACGGCAGAGATCTGCAGGTGTGGGTTGAGAGACACTGCGGGGACGAGCGCGACAGGAAGCCAGCGCCTGCACCTGTGAGAGCGGAAGGTGAGGAGGAGGCTTTCATATTCTGCTGGTGACTGTGAGAAGAAAATGTGCGTGTGAAGTGAAAGTAATGGTGAATAATATTGTTTGCAATGCTTTTGCCATCCAAAAATGTCAGACTGGGACAAAATCAAGTTTTTACTGCATGTGTGCCAGAGGTGTGAGAAGATTATTAACAGGGTACAATCAACTGGGATGTCTTGCCAAGTTATTTTCTTTTTGCCTTTGGCAATGGAGGAGTGTAAATGGTAAAGATGTCATGTGTTTCCAGTCTGGTCCAGACTTAAATATCTCAACAACTGTGGATGGATAAACATACGCAGTGCCCAGAGGATTAATCCTTTTCACTTTGTATTATGACTTTTGTAGAATCATTAATATCAAATGCATTATTCACCATATGAATCCTGTGATATCCACAGAGAAGAAATCTAAAAGCCCCATCGCTAAACTGTTCAAAGGAAAGAGCAGAGGATTCACCCTGACTCCTGAGGTTAACGGTATGGAAAACTATAGACTTCTGATGCATTTTCCTTCTTGTGGTAAAATAAATAAATACATGACTTAACATGTTTGAAAATACATTCAAGTGAAATAATCTTCATTGTGCAGCTCAAGAAGAACTGAAACCCAGCCGGAGTGTAAAGCTGGCCAACATCCGAGGTGCGTCATCATCATCGTCGGCGAACTGAAGGAGACGAGTACAAATATTTATCACACAGAAAAACTGTTCGAGTCATTGAAGTTTGGTGACAACATATTTCCTCTTTCCTGTCCTTCACCTGCAGTTCCCATTTCCGCCCATAAAACAACCCTTCTGAAACGCACAGAGCAGTTGAAGTGCTACTCAGAGGGCGAGGGCGTGGCTTCAAACTCGGCTTCTCACATCGAGATCCGCTACACGGACCTGTTTGTGACGGAGGACGACGACTTCGTCGACAGCAGCCAACACGAGTACTTTGACCTGGCGAGCCGACGAGCTCGCATCTACGTCCACCAGGCTTGCCAGCGTATCCGTCCGTGCCATCTACTGGCACCCCAAGGAACATCAAGGCGGCCCCCCAAGCGGGTTAAAGTGAAGGGTATCGCTGGCATTGGAAAGAGCGTGGCGGTGCAGAGACTGGTCTACGAGTGGGCGATTGGGAAGAACATGCGTGAGTTCACCTGCATGTTTGACCTGCGCTTCAGAGAGCTCAATCTGATTGAAGCGCCACTGAGCTTATTGGAGCTGCTCGGGGAACGCTTCCGGTACCTGAAGGCGGCTCTGCCGGATCTTTTCGCGTCACCGAGCTCCCTGCTCTTCATCTTAGATGGATTGGACGAGTTCAAATTCCCCTTGGACTGGAGCGGTCCCGACAAAAACATCGACGTCGGTTCGCAGGTGCCAGTGTCAGAGCTGATGGTGGCTTTGATCAAGGGAAGTCTTCTCCCGGAGGCTTCGGTCATTCTCACGACGAGACCGTCCACTCAAGCTCCCAAGCGTTTCTTCCAGAGATGTTGTGTGGTGCTGGGCTTCGAGGAGGACCAGGTGAAGGAATACACCACCAAGTTCTACAAAGACAGGGAAGTTGCTGAAAAGTCTACACTTACATCGTGAACAATGACAACCTGTTCGTGCTGTCCTTCATCCCTCTTTATTGCTACATCATCTGCACCGCCATGGCTGAGTTCTTCTCTCCAGGACATCCAGATGTGGGGGACTCAAAGTCTCTGGAGCTAAACCCGCCCAGAACTGTCAGCGAGGTTTATTTCTGCTACCTGTTCACGGCAGTCAAGCACCATGCGCTGAGGGGGAGTGCAGAGAGAGGCACCCCGAGATCTGAGGTCCTCTCACTGGCAAAGCAGCAACTGACCAACCTGGGGAGACTGGCTTATGAAAACCTTCTCCAGAAAAAGATCATGTTCAGCAGAGCAGATTTGGAGAGCTTCGGCGTCACACCTGCGGATCTTCAGAGCACCTTTCTCTGTCACATCCTCCAGCCTCTCAGAGAGGAGACAGTGGAGATGTTTTCTTTCTTCCACTTGACCGTTCAAGAACACCTGGCTGCGCTCTACTGCGCGATCAATCTCTTCAGCCAGGAGGACATCATCCAAGCTCTGGACTTCTGGTGCTTTGGGATACCTCCACCTCCTCCACAGCTGCACCCCTGCAAAACACAGACCTCAGCACGGACAAGCTGGAGAGCCTCCAGATGTTCACGCGCTTCTTCATGGGAATGCTGCGAGCTCGGCTGGCGGGTCAGTTGGATGGCCTTGTGATGTGCCCCGTGGATGGAGCGGGTGGCCTCCCCGCCCGGCTGGGTTTGTGGTTCCAAGACCAGTTTAAGAGCAGAACGCTCAAGAACCGGGCGGCCCTGAATCTCCTCCACTGCCTGATGGAGTTCCACACGGAGGAGACCACCGGCATGGCAGCGTCAGAGATTAAGAGTCTCAACCTGTTTAAGATGAAGCTGAGTGTCGTGGACTGTGCGGCGATGCACTACGTGCTGCAGTTCTCGCCCCACGCGCTGCAGGAGCTCAACTTAGGCTACTCCAACATCGGAAACAGAGGACTAAACCGACTGGGGCCAATCCTCCACCGATGTGAATCCCTCTAGTGAGTAACTGACTTGACCGTTATCAATCTGTCAAATAGAGGAGAAATACAAATTGAATTTGAGAAGTCTGGGTTTGAATTGTCTGCCTTTCGGTGTGGAGTTTGTATCGTCTTCCTGTGTCTGCGTACTCGCTGTGTTGACCTTTTTTTCCCTCTTCTCTTTCAGTTTGAGATACAACTGCCTGGATAAGCAAGCAGCTATTTTAGAGTCAATGATCCTGAAATCAAAGGAGTGCCATATCAAGAAACTCTTGTAAGTCTTACAGCCGAAGGCAATTTAGTCGATGTTTTCCAGTCCAGAGAAAAGAATGACAACGAGGCCTACAATTATTTATTAAGGGTACAAAATTAAAAAAAGAGTTGTCACTGATGTTCCGGAGATGCAATTCAAGACCTTTGGTTTGAGGGGACTGAAAGCTTGTTAAGAACTATCCGGACCTGCAGATACGCTGATCCTTCTGGCTCCAAGCCCTGGCTACGAGTCCTTAGACAGTGGTGGGTCAGTGGTTAGCAGGTCTGTCTTTCAATCAGGGCGTTGGCGGTTCATTCCCCACCCTAGTCGATGTGTCCTTGAGCAAGATACTTAACCCTGAAGAGACTTAACAAGATACTTAACCCTGAATTCCCCTCTCGGTGTTTCTAATGTGTATGGTTCTTAGTCACTTTGGATAATAGCGTTAGCTAAATGTAATATAACAATACTACATACACTACCGTTCAAAAGTTTGGGATCACCCAGACAATTTCGTGTCTTCCATGAAAAATCACACTTTTATTTATCAAATGAATATAAAATATAGTCAAGACATTGACAAGGTTAGAAATAATGATTAATATTTGAAGTATTAATTTTGTTCTACAAACTTCAAGCTCAAAGGAAGGCCAGTTGTATAGCTTATATCACCAGCATAACTGTTTTCAGCTGTGCTAACATAATTGCACAAGGGTTTTCTAATCAGACATTAGTCTTCTAAGGCGATTAGCAAACACAATGTACCATTAGAACACTGGAGTGATAGTTGATGGAAATGGGCCTCTATACACCTCTGGAGATATTTCATTAGAAACCAGACGTTTCCACCTAGAATAGTTATTTACCACATTAACAATGTATAGTGTGTATTTCTGATTAATTTAATGTAATCTTTATTGAAAAAAAGTGCTTTTCTTTGAAAAATAAAGTCATTTCTAAGTGATCCCAAACTTTTGAAAGGTAGTGTATGTCTTTTACTGTGTGTACAGCATGTGTGGCAACAACCTGGGTCCGGAGGGGGTTTTGGAGCTGTGGAATGCACTGGAGCACAACACCACTGTGGAGGAACTCTATCTGGACATCACCGGCATCACAGAGCGAGGAACAGAAAACATCGTCCACTGCCTCAGCAGAAACACCTCTCTGAAGACGCTGACGTAAGACTCGGTGTTCTGGATGTCATAATGTGTGGAGATACTGCCATCTAGTGTGAGGTGATGCCTCAATTAAGAAGGAGCTCTGACCTATTTTCTCCTCCATCAGCATTGTCGGGAATGACATCGGCGAGGTGGGGAGGAGGAGGCTGAGGGAGCTGGAGCAACGACGGCCGGGACTCCGAATTATTGCAAACTTTGTGGATGACCTCGGATTACTTCAGGCGTACCTGGACTGGGTGGAGGAGATCCGGGCCGACAGAGACCAGATGGACTCTGTGAATAATGCCGATGCCCTGCAGTCGGTGCTGAAGGGGCTCCAGGTGGTGGAGAAAGGACAGAACGCGGAGAAGGCCAAGGAGCTCCGGGCAAATATTGAAGAGTTGCTGAAGTCCTCGAAGAATCTGATTGGAGGAAAACAAGTCATGTTGTAAAATGTGTGTATAGGTGCAGACGCTTCCCTCTATCATCCACTACGAGTCAACTCACAATCTAACTTCACCCTGTAAAAGTGGAATTCATTTAAATCCGACTAGTCTGTGTGGGGTCCTGTGTAGAGCTTTTGACAACTCAAACATACGCGGAACATTCTTTTATCGGCTTCGTTCTTCACGACTATTATGATTATCGCTTACAAACAACATTTTGATCCAACGACCGGCTTCAGGTGTCAGCTATACGCTCCGTTTGTGGTCTGAGAGACACAGTTTATACTCTACCGCCACATGATTCTTCTCCTCATTCAATATTGCCTTAAAAAAGGCGCAGCAATAATTTGGGGTCCGCTCAGGACCGAAGATAATGACGTGTGCAGAATATGACCTCCCAGATCCGATGGTGTATTACTATAGTTTGCTCTTATTGGAGTTGTATAAGAGATTGTTCAAGAGGTCAAACAGTGGAGAGAGAATAAAATGTTTCACTTCTTATTTCCTGATTATGTTAATTATCACAGGGAAGTGAATTGAGTATTTGTCATCGCCTTCTCACTCCAGATTTATTGATCATTCTGTAGATTTCAAATGACTAACATGTCTGATTATTGGGGTTTCAGTAGAAAGTGTAGGCCTCTTTAGGGGTAATATCTGCAACCATAAGGGCTATTTGAATCCTGTTGGTGTTACAATAAAGGCCATACATGTGATCTTTTGTTCAGAGGTGTACATAGCAGTCTATATGGTGAGAGGGTAAATGAAGATGGCACACAAATGACAAAGTTTCAGTTTCACCAACAACAAAAAAGGCAATTTTAGGATGATTATCTCTTTGAAATGATGTTTAAACCTTTCAATAATATTGCACATTTTGATATCTGCTCAAAATTAAGTAATATTGATCCCCTAGTTATGCCACTGTCCCCCCATATGGGGGAAGGGTGTCCATAGATGGTCTTTTTTTAACTCTGTGTAAATAACTTTGACAATAAAGACTTGTGAGGGACACATGTGGGACTGTCTGGATTAGAATAATATCTGATAAATAAATACGTTTCATTGTCGCACCCTTTAGTGACTTCCTCTTTTTCAAGTAATACACACACTATTAGTAAAAAGCAGCACAACTTTTAAGGAACTTCACTTCTCTCCACACCTATTGGCTCGAAGGACATGAAGAACATGTGAGTTATCATAACTTATAGGACACATAACAAATCATTAAAACTGATTTAGTTAAATACTAAATATGTAAAAATTAAGTCACTAGACTTTAGATAAATGAAAAAGAAAGAAAAAGACATTTGAACGGTGGAAAAAACTTCCATTAAAAATATTGAAACCTTTAAGAAATGATTTGATTGTGGTTTGGGACATTTTTACTGTTGAATATATTTTCAATATTTAAACAATAACTGTAAATACATTTAAAGAAACTATGATTGTCGGTTTAGCTTTTAGCAATTATCTTCCTGTTTCTCCATTTTCTAGTCTTGACAAACTGAATATTATGAAATGAGACAAACAATTTTAAATTATAAGTTTTTCTCTCACACTAAACCAGTATTACACTTGTGTTAAATATCTCCATCATTAAGTTTTAGAAAAGCCTGGCAAATTTGCAAGAAATGTTTTTCAATTAATAATTTTAATATAGTTGTTCAATTGTTTGAGATGTTGACACACCTACAATAATTGTATTTTATTGGGATTCATTTGAGTTTCAGCGGCTTAGAAACAGATCCAGGCTTCTTCAACTTCACATTAAAGATAAAAAAGAAAGAAATATAGATTCAGCGAAATTTGTCTTCATCTGCAACATCTGCAATTATTGCATTTAATAATGTCCACATTAATACTCACTACACTGACAATCTATAAAAAGCTAATTATGAATAAAATGCACTAAACATGTGAATTGTTTCGCGTGTGATCTCCAGAGTTTCTGCCTCTCCTCACACACAAAGATGGCTGCAGCTCTGACTCTCCTTCTCATTGGTTCTCTGCTGCAAGGTGAGCTGAAGTCCAGTCATATTCTTAAAAAATATTAAAAACTATAACTGCACAAAGTGAGTCCGGTATTCCCACCACAGTACAACAGTATGTAGCACATGCTGAAGCTAATGAAAAACGGAGTGAGCTTCAAAAGTAAATACTTTAATCTGATGGCAGGAGAATTGATTAAATCTCAAAATCAAGAAAAATAAACACGGTGGAAACAAAGCAGACATTTTACAGACATTATTTTGGATTATTCAAAGAACAGTATCGTGGTAATATTTTAGCAAAGCAACCAAACAGTATAACATCATAATGACTGTAAAGTATTATTGACTTGTGTTTATTCAAGATGTGTTTCTTGTGTTTCAGGTTCCTCGTGTGGAACGTTTGAGGCATTTCTGCCGCAGTCGATAGAGGTTCTCAATGGATCCTGTGTGACCATCCCCTGCTCCTTTGATGTTGAAACTGAATATGAATTAAAATTAGATAGCACATGTAAAGCAAAATGGGTACAAGATGTGCAGGTTGTTTTTAACAGCCGTTATCCACAATCAACTACAAATAATGGAGAACTGAGAGGAAACTTGACAAAGAAAAACTGCACCACCACCCTGAACAACATGCAACCTGTTGGCAGCAACACATATCATTTCAGGTTGGAATGTGACAATACACCGAATTATAGTTTTTCTCTGCAAAAAATCTCTATTCCAGTCACAGGTATTAAAATCTGTTTACGTTCACTCATTCATGTCCCTCGTAGAACTGCTCTGACCTTGTTTTAAATTCATTGCATTTGACAAATAGTGAACAAAATGGAGAAATGATAGTTTAGTGACTGGTTCAAATGCACCTTCTCACCAGCTGCTCCTCCCAGACCGACTCTGACTCCGTCAGTGGTGGAGGTGGAGGAGGGAACCTCAGTGAGTTTGACGTGCTCTGCTCCAGCTCCCTGTCCGTCTCATCCGCCAACGCTGACGTGGACCAACGATCTGGGTCTCAGTGTGGAGACACTGCAGGAGAATCAGGACCACACGAAAGTCATGACCTCTGTTGTGACCTTCAATGTCTCTCGCAAGCATCCGGGAAAGACCATCTCCTGTACGGCCACATACGACAAACAAGATGGCCGCCCAGGGTCAGCTGCTAGCACGACAGCTAACATTTCATGTGAGTTCATTCATCCTCACACATTTAATTAAATATATTTTAATTGAAATGATCTCATCGCTTATTGCTTTCTTGACTTAGTTTAAATCAGGTCTGAAATAATTAGTCGATTAAACAAACCGAGAATATTAAACGTCAACAATTTTATTGGTTTATTATAATTAGAATTGGTTATTTTTGGTTGTAAAGCACTTGATGGTCAATTTATTTCATCTAAAAATCAAGAAAAAAATGAATGAATCTAGGAACAAAGCAGAATCTTTACCGTCATTATTTTGGATTATTCAAAGAATATTATAATGGTAAGGTTTTAACAAGGCAACCAAGCAGTAAACAATCATAATGACCGTCAAGTATTATTGACTTGTGTTTATTCAAGATGTGTTTCTTGTGTTTCAGATTCCCTGTTTGAGGCATTTATGCCGCAGACAATAGAGGTTCTCACTGGATCCAGTGTGACCATCCCCTGCTCCTTCGATGTGCCAGCTTCACACGAATCAAACTTAGATGACACGTGTAGAGCAATATGGATAAATGATCAGAAGATTATTTTTAACAGCCGTTATCCACAAACAACTACAAATAATGGAGAACTGAGAGGAAACTTAACAAAGAAAGACTGCACCACCACCCTGAACAACATGCAACCTGCTCACAGCAATAACTATACCTTCATGGTGGAATGTAACAATACACTGAATTATCGTTTTGCTGAACAAATCTCTATTTCACTCACAGGTATTAAAGTATATTTGCTTACATTCACTCATTACCAGATTATATTCCATCTATATACATACAAATGATTCTTTAATCTTTTTAGACATTTAATACAACATATTTAGTCTCCTTTCAAAAAAGGAGGGGGGGGGGTGAATCAGTAGATTGTACATGGGAGAAGATTATATAACCACGACTGTCACTGTTTAAATACATGAATGGCCTGCTTGATCTTCCTCCATCCAGCCACTCTGACTAAGTCGTTGCTCTGATCACCTTCTAGTTAGTTACTAGTTAGTTAGATACTTAACTATATTTTTTTCCTTTTGTATTTTTACTGATAGAAATGTGCCAAATGTAGTTACCAGATCCCCTCATCTGTGTAGAAAACACAATGTGCCAACATTATATATAGATCCATGTTACTAGTTAACTCACAGGTCAAACTAACCTAACTTAAATGACTCCAGACTAAACTTTCTCTCCATGCGTTGCAGTCGCCCCTCAGATCCTGCCCTCATCGGACTGCATCAAGGCTGCAGACCAGCTCACCTGTTCCTGCAGGACTCAGGGAAATCCTTCTCCCACTTTACGCTGGTATTTGGATGGGTCACCTGTGAATCACTCTGACAGGTCTGTGAGAAGCAAGGAGCATCTGAATGCCTCAGGCCTGTGGGGCAGCATCAGCGTGGATGGCCCACGGGGGAGGGGTCTTTCCTGGGTGCTCTGCCTCAGCTCCAACTCTCTGGGATCCGCCAGTCAGCGTTTTAGTGTCAGCCGCCTTGAGCCTCAGACGTCTGCACCAAGTCAAGGTCCGTATCGCGTGAGCTCTAGAAATGTTATTGGTGAGCTTGAAAGAAAGACATTCGTAGACACTAAATAATTATTTTTTTTCCTCAAAGAAATGCAGTCTACATCATCCATCTACATTTTGTATTTTCAACAATGCGATACTGTAAGCTCTTTAATTAAACCCTGTATGGCTTCCTTTGGGAAGTAAGGGCCATTGTAAGGTGTTACTTCTCTATATTAGCTGCTCGTGTTTGCAACTTTCTCATCAGTGCCCATGTCACCTTCTCTAATTACTAGCAAGGTTTGTTGCGCCACTTGTTGCTTCCTTTTTTAGGAGGTGGAAGGCTTGAAAGGACGTTATTATATTGGGGAACGCAGCGGCTCGTCGGATAGGCATCCGGAGAATAAAGGCACTATTTATTATTATAAATGGGCCCGGATGAGAGAGAGAGAAGTGTGTGGAGATATACACTACCGTTCAAAAGTTTGGGGTCACTTAGAAATGTCTTTATTTTTCAAAGAAAAGCACTGTTTTTTCAATAAAGATAACATTAATCAAAAATACACACTATACATTGTTAATGTGGTAAATGACTATTCTAGGTGGAAACGTCTGGTTTCTAATGAAATATCTCCATAGGTGTATAGAGGCCCATTTCCATCAACTATCACTCCAGTGTTCTAATGGTACATTGTGTTTGCGAATCGCCTTAGAAGACTAATATCTGATTAGAAAACCCTTGTGCAATTATGTTAGCACAGCTGAAAACAGTTATGCTGGTGATATAAGCTATACAACTGGCCTTCCTTTGAGCTTGAAGTTTGAAGAACAAAATTAATATTTCAAATATTAATCATTATTTCTAACCTTGTCAATGTCTTGACTATATTTTCTATTCAATTTTCAATTCATTTGATAAATAAAAGTGAGTTTTCATGGAAGACACAAAATTGTCTGGATGACCCCAAACTTTTGAACGGTAGTGTATACTACTTACTCATAGATACTTCTTCCCTGATAGAAGAAAGAGGTATTTACATTGCAGTGTGTTTTCATATGAACTTAAGTGGCCTTACTCCTCACCAAGCTGAATTATTATTTTACTGCATTTCCAAAGTTTTACCAAAAGAACGATGTCTCGAGTTACTTCCCCAGTGCTTGTACTCTGTGCAATGATAATAAAGTTGAATCTGAATCTTGTTTATCCTAATCTCTCATTGTGCGTTTCAGATCGAGTGACGCTGATACTTTTCATCTCCACGGTTGCCGCTCTGCTCGTGCTCGTGCTCGTGCTCGTGCTTTGCCTTTGCATCGGGTAAATCCAGAGACGGCGCATCGTAACGGCTCACATGTCAATCAGCACCACCATGTTCGCCACACATTTTGATTTTCATCACTATTCTCCACTCGCATATCGCATCATTTCTGGTGATTTTCTGATCATTTGTTTGAATCCACATGCAACTTGACCACGTGAGCTGTGCTTCAACAGAGTTCAAGTCCATTGAGACTATTTCATTTCATAAATAAATGAGAAAACAAATATGAATAACAAAATGTACCCATTCAATTGTATACGGCTCACATTCTTGTGTGTTTTCCAGGGTTCAGAAGTCTCGCCTCAACCTCCTGAAGAGTCAGAGCGCCGCAGACAGCAGCACAGCCGCCGTGAGCCATCGTCGAGCAGCTGGAGAGGGAACCGAGGTACCAGCCGGGCTCTCTTTACGCAAGGAAGCCGGATGAGAGCACGACGTGGGCCACTGACGTGTTCTCTTGAATCGTTTAGGTACCAAACGCAACCGAAGAGGAGGCGTCTGCAACTCTCTCTGAGCCGAGCTCCGGACCCAACGGCAAAAGTTCAGAGAAGACGAGCGAGGAAGGCAAAGATGTGATTTACTCGGTCGTGAAATGGGTGAAAAGGAGCATGAAGAAGAAGAAGAGGAAGAAGGCTGCAGACTCGATGGACTTGGAGGAGATTTGCCCAGGGGGAGGCCTGCACAGAGGTTTCGTGGAGAGGAGAAGCCCCTCTGGCAACGTGGAGAAAGGGATGGAAAGTGAATATGCTGAGGTTAAATTTAAAAATAAGAGCGATGTGCATAAATAGATCACACATCTGTCAAGTCCGTTTGAATATACTTTTAGGCCTTCCTCTCTTAAATGTATGTTTACTTTTTGTCTGTTCTGACAATTATTGGTATTATGTTCCTTTTGTTTTTATATTCATGTTTTTTAAAAAGATTTCAACAGACTTTTTGTGCCTGAAGATATATTTTTCACATTAGAGTAATTAAAAAGAACAATAAGGATATTAATGATGAAGAGTTATCCCAGTTTCCACTGTTTTAATGCATTATTAATATAAAATACCTGTATATTTATTTGAATGTTTAATCCACATAATGCATGTGTAAAATGGCATTTTGTCTTATTGTTGACATTCTTTTGTTTGTTAAAACTGAAGTGGCTTTAGCTATTTGAGCTCTAACCTACTTTAAGTTGTGTTTATGCAAAAGTAGCAGTCTACATTCTTCTTTAGGACCATGCCGTGTTTGTATTCTTTCAAGCCCAATTGTTTCCATCAAGCTTCAATGGTGCATATCATACATATTTTAGAGCCGTCACCTCGTCCAACAAGCGGTTGCGAAGCCAGATTTGAGAAGCCGGAGACGAGAGACGTTCAGGCTGACTGCTTCAAATGAGCTCAGCGACTCCCTGTGACTGAACAGAGGGCGTTAGGGGGCTGATGAAAAGGCTCGGGAACACATCAGTGAGCCATCGGACATATTCACACAGCAGCTCACCTGGCAGGGTAAGTGTTCCTGTCGGTGTCCCTCAAAGAAAAATGAGACTTTTTTTTCAAATTATCCAAAGTAAGGGAAAAAAATGTGTGCAGGTGTCAGAAATGCCTAAATTATTTGCAGTAATGTATTATTCAAGTATTTGATCATAGTTGAATTATACACCGCAAAATGGTTTGAGTGTCATTTATCCTGAGTGGATTCCGACCTACTTTTCATTACCTGAAACTAAATAAGAATTTAATAATGTACATTGTTGGATAATATATGGTAATCAATAAAAAGTATTTCCAGCTTTTCTGATATTGTAAAAAGTTGACTTAAACACTATATTTGCAATGCATATAAGAAATAAGGTGATGTATGTACTTGATATGTTTTAAGAAGAAAATATATATGGTTTGAAAGAGCAATATTCTAACTTTGTTTCTGAGAAGTTGTTTCTTTTGTTTTTATTTAGTCGCTCTAATATAGTTTAATATAAACAGATCTAAATACTGCATCCACCTCAGCCGTGTGGTAACTAACAGTAACATATTTCTGTGCAAAGAGACATTCAGTTGTGTCACATATTTAAATTTCTCATACTTCTCCAAAAGTATAGCATCGCAAAAGAGGAGGCAACATACAGCCACAGGCAAAGGTACAATGAATATGACTCGTGAGTTTTTTAAAACTGATGTTAATGTCAATAAGGTGACAAGAGGAAATTAACATTTCAGCTGTTCCCAAGTAACAGAAACCTGATCTACAGGTCTACTGTACGACTATTCTCTGTTGCTGAAACGAATCTCAGATTTCTTCTTAGAAATTATGTCACAGTGGACTTTCTTTTTTTTCTTTTAAAGGACGCCCTAAATTGAATGTCGATGTGGAAGAATCATTTGTTTTTCTGAAATGATTAGTGGTGGAGGCTTAACTTTGAATAAATGCAGGTTTATTGCTTATTGCAATCCAAACTTAATTATGTCAGAGTTTATTATTTATGAATGGCTTTCCATCCCAAACAATCACAGATGACTTTATCACAAAAACCACAAGACGTGTTTGATGTGTTTGCAAAATTCCAGATTTTATTATTATACAGTAAATTGTCTATTTTGCAATGGGGATATCCTTTGCACCCTTGACAACTTATCTCTTGTTTACTTTAACGTGGGCCAGCGATTCTCCTACACGCGTGCATTCTGTAGGCACACATGTAGAATATACCTGCAAGACAAAACATAGGGATGTAATTTGCCCACAGGTGTGAATAAATGTCAGATTGAGAATGTATAGTGGGAATTTCTGTACATAAAATGTCATACAAAAGAAAGTGTTCCTGGAACACCATTTTATTAATGATTTTCTTTTTTCTTTAGCTGTATTTTGGAATACTAACAGTTTCCCTTGGTGTGCAATAACTGTGTATAATATTCACATATTCCCAGCATAATTGTCTTACTATTATGATGAAGTTACAGTGAACTCTAATGCACTCTTTTATTTAACAAACCTGCAAAGAAGTTCATGAGCAGTGCTACCCAGCCGAGTATGTAGGACCAGGAGAAGCGCCAGTCACCGAAGCGCTTGCCCAGGAAGTTCACGGTCACTCCGGTGTAAATGGCCATTGCAAGCAGAACAAAGAGAGCTGAGGTGGGCAGAGAGGGAGGTATATGTTTTAGAACGCCTGCTGCTATATATCAACTAATATGTGTCTGAGATTTACATGATATGAAAATACACCAAATACAAAACGTGGATACGTGACTCACTTGAAACAAAGAACATGATCCCGGCGGCAAAGGAGCGGTTGAACCTCTCGAAGGCCGAGAAGTGGGCAAAGGAGAGGATTCCTGCGATGATGCCGGCAAAGCACGACATGGCGGAGAGGATCATGAAAACGCGAGTGGCATTCCAGTAGGCTGAGGAGGAGTAAAGCAACGGAGAGAACATGCCATAAATATATGAGGAAGATCCCCAAAACATGTCATTTGAAAATCTACTGGAAATGTATCTTTCCTAGAATTTCTATTGACCCCTGGAACTGGAATTTTATTTCACATCATTTTTGCCTTGATCTTGAAAACTGCACAGCTGGACTCACACAGCACTCATACAACTGTAAAGGTGTGCATACAAGGGAAATGACGGTTTTCTTTCCACATGAATTTACGGTTTCGCTACAATGTGATTTTGGTAATCCCGTGGCTTTTTATCCAGCGACATCGTCGGGCCTTTGGCTTATAATTAGTGCAAATTAGCTCATGTTAGCATGCTACAGGCTAAACCAACTCGGTGAACGCGGGAAACATTACATCTGCTTACAATCAGCATGTTAGCATTGTCATTGTGCCGGCCTCACAGAGCAGCTGGCATGGCTGTAGACTCTTAGTAAAGGTCTAGTGTGTAAAACTGGAATGACCCTATCTAGAGCGACAATTTGGTTTGTCTGCTCTGGGCTACTGTAGAAACATGGTGGATGTTTTCCTGATCTCTATGTAGATATGAACTGCATATTCTGAGGTAAAGCATACACAACTATTCTTATTTTCAGGTGGTTACAGTGTATAGAAAACATATCATATTCCGTTTATATCAAAACCTACCGAGAAATGTTAGCCACTCTTCCTTGAAAGTGAAAGATATTTAATCGTCTCACTATTGTTGCTGCAATCACTTCAAGAAACTATTGTTATTATTCAGACGAGACCCACATTTAGGCTTCCAAATAAGATATTTCTCACTTACCAATGCTGTCAGTCTGCATGTAGCACTTGCCAGACATGCAGTACCTCCACAGGCCCTGGTGGGCAAAGCTGCCAGACAGACGGTACTGCATCCAGTAGTCTGTGGCTGTGGAGACCACCAGCAGGATGTTCCCCACGATGGCACAAAAGAGGCCCCCTCCCATGAAGCTGTGCATCATGAGTGACACGGTGGCAACGGTTGAGGCTTAAGCACTGTGCAAAAAGAGTAAAGGTAGGAGTCAGCAGTCAGTTTATACAACAGGGGTTGCAGCTTTGGAGGTAATGGATTGAGGAGATAGGAATGGCCTGAAACAGTGTGTGCAGCCACAGATCAAAATGGGCCTTATGAGCTACAGTTAGGGCGCCACGGTTTACGTGTCTAATAAAGGAAAGATATTTATTTACATTTACTGTTTAGATTTACCCTTCAGGACTAGGGGGTTAAAACCCCATTCCTTCTGGCACATATATACACATACATATATATACAGGACTGTCTCAGAAAATTAGAATATTGTGATAAAGTTCTTTATTTTCTGTAATGCAATTCAAAAAACAAAAATGTCATGCATTCTGGATTCATTACAAATCAACTGAAATATTGCAAGCCTTTTATTCTTTTAATATTGCTGATTATGGCTTACAGCTTAAGAAAACTCTAAAATCCTATCTCATAAAATTTTAATATTTCCTCAGACCAAGTAAAAAAAAAGATTTATAACAGCTGAGTGTTTGACAAGGCTCAGGAAACCCTTGCAGGTGTTTCGAGTTAATTAGACAATTCAAGTGATTTGTTTAATACCCTACTAGTATACTTTTTCATGATATTCTAATATTTAGAGATAGGATATTTGAGTTTTCTTAAGCTGTAAGCCATAATCAGCAATATTAAAAGAATAAAAGGCTTGCAATATTTCAGTTGAATTGTAATGAATCCAGAATGCATGACATTTTTGTTTTTTTAATTGCATTACAGAAAATAAAGAACTTCATCACAATATTCTAATTTTCTGAGACAGTCCTGTATATATACACAGAGAGAGAGAGAGACAGATATGTTGCATTATATATATATATATATATATATATATATATATATATATATATATATATATATATATGCAACTCTCTCTCCAGGTATGTTAATTTCTGGTCCAATTTCATAAAACCAGAACATATCCTACTTACAGCACAGTCAACCCACACAAGTCATTATTCTTTGGAAGACGGTGAATGGTTGCTGCAAAATAATTAAATACCGAAGAGGGTTTTTAAAATGAGACAATGGAGGAATTTTTGGGTGAATTAGTCCAACACCTCAAAGATAACCGTCTACCACCAAGTTAAAGTTAAAGCCCGGTCCCTGTGTGTGGCTGCACAAATAGCCATAAACACAGTGACATGAAGCTAGCCACGTGAAACACACGTGTCACCCAGGTGGAGGGTCTGAACACCATTATGAACGGAGACGGATGCATCTCTAATCTCTAGTTCGGCAAACGATCCTGAAAAATGTATCACGGGTTCAGTAGAAAGACTCCGAGGGATAACGTCGTAATATTACAGATTCCGAACAAAACAACAAATCTAACATTTTTACAAAATCCCATGCTGAAGGGCCTCTCAGCCCACCCTCCGGCGAGACTCCCACTCATTACTTCGACAGATATTACATGATACGCATTTCTAATGTTTTACATTTACTCCACAGTCTTTCCATCCAATTTGCATCGGCAGTTAACAGAAGTACCCGGCATCAGCTCACCTGGATTCCGCGGTATAAATCAACCCTCTTAAGTATCAGCCTTTCCTCAGGGAAAGAGTGAGAGAGAGAGAGAGAGAGAGTGAGTGAGTGAGAGTGCAAGCCAGGAGTGAGCGAAATGTCAAAGAGGAAGCCCTAGGCTGAATTCCAAAAAGTTATCCCCTCCACGTTTCTGTTGATGGAGGCAAAATCCTTTAAAACAATCGGCACAGAACAAATGCAGATGAGCGGCCGGGCCGAAAAGCCACGTGACTCTTTCACACTGAACTAAATGGGAGGTTTTTTTTAGGGGGCGGTGGGGGTCAGGGGTGACGGCGTTGGATGGAGTTGGGGGAGGGTCTGGGATAGGAGGCCGCTGGCAGTCCGTGTCTGTTGTTCTATTCGGCGTTCTGGAACTGTGGATGTGCAAAGGCTCGCAGTACTGCTGCGGTCAATGGAACATGCTGAAGCGCACACTTCCTTTCAGGACGGCCGGTCATGAACACACACACACACACACACACACAATTTGTCATTAACTACATAATTAGTCGACATGAGGGATTTTAAGTCATGTAATTTATGTGAGAATTTGATAAACATGTATCTACCTGACTGAAACATAAATATTGTCCAAAAGGTCAAAGGTGTTTGTGTTGTTTTATTGTAGACGCATCGTATGACTCAAGCTAAATCATCTCCGTCTTTAACCTGCCCACAGCCGTGTTTAGTCTGCATTCACACGATCGCGGTGCCACACTTATGTGGTTAGTATTTGCACAAGACGATTTGAGTTTTCTCATTCATGTAATCAGCACGTCATTTAGCAAAGTGCTCCGGACAAAGGTTGTCACAACACAGCAGAGCTCAGATGTGGTGAATGTGTCATTTCATCTATATACGGTGACTCCGTCTCCACCACTGAGCGTTTGTGGCATGATCTCAGACAGAAAGAAGCAGATGTACACGATGCTGTTTGAATTCAAAATGTCCAATGAATAAATAAACAGCCCTTTCCGACCTTCACTGACCTCCATCAGTATGACGTCCACCAAGCATGAAAGCCCTGTAGATGGGGGGGGGGGGGGGGGTCTCTTTTAACATGGTGTCAGGGAAAGTTAACTTATAACTCATGACAACTCATGACAACGGTTGAGGCTTAAGCATTGTGCAAAAAGAGTAAAGATGGGAGTCAGTGTTGTACCTTGTAAGATATGGTGTAGGAATGAATGTGTTTGGAAGAGAGCATCCTTCAGTTTAGAGCATTCTTGATTCGTTGGTTGTGATTTGGGACCATAACGCATTGTTCAGACATTCAACTCCTTCTTTTCCCTGATGATTTATTCAAGGATGAGGGAGGTGAAATGGGATTTTGGACACCGGCGTGTCCATCTAATCTCCAATACGATGCTGCAAAAAGATTCAACCTCAGCATCAGCTGGATAGAAAGAGCTCCAGCCCTCGTCTGAGTTAAAACGCCTACGCGTGTGGATTCATCGGGGGGGAAGTACAATCATGTGGATCTTCATTCGAATGTGGAAACAGGCGATGAGCGCTACATAAAATCATGAAATCAACTCACGTCGGGAGTAGTTACACTGCACCAGCGGCGTAAATATAGACGATGCACTGGGGCTATAGCGGGTTGGGGGTAGGGAGGTGGGCGGGTGGAGGGGGCTGGAGAGAGAAAGAGGCCCTCAAACAATGTGTTGAGAAGAGAATGGGCCCTTGTGATTGATTCAAAATTGGCAGACTAGGTTTAAAAAGAAAAGCAGGCAGTTTATAAACAGCGCCATATCTGAACTAGAAAAGAAAAATGTATGAATGATGCAGATGAATCTTTACCAGCATCAACATTATTAACTTAGTATGTATTATATATATATAAATTAAACAAACATATATATATATATGTTTATTTAATTCATATATATATATATATATGAGGTGATTAATTTAAACAAACATCGAGAAAATAGCAGCGTTTAATATATTTATTCAAGTTTGTTCAACGTCCATTGGATAGCGCCCTCTGCTGGACAAAGTCATAGCAAAAGCATCAGATCACCACAATGGACACATCCGGGGTATTTGAGTGTTTCCTCAGAGGACGCGTCAGGGTAATGTGTGTGTACTGTACTCGTAACTCCCTGGTGCACACTGCTGTCCTCAAAACATCAGTGCATATTATATTTATGTGATTTTAACAGGATTTCACAAACTGAGTGGCCAAAGTCAACCGAAATATAACTGAGATAATGGGACTGAATCCACACTTTAGACCTTCACGGTCACAAATGTGTTGAACGCTTGTAATAAAACTTTAGATTTTTTCCAAGAAAGAAACCTTGAGACTTGAAATGAGGTCCTCGCTCCAACTGTCATCCTCTGCTCCAGGGGCTTCATAAAGATTTAATCATAAAGAACCAGCCTCGTCATCCATTTCAAGCATACACACATCTTTCCATATTCCTACATTTAAAACGCCACAAAAAACAGACTACCGTGGCATTAGTTTTCCTCTGCAGTGTTGTGTATTACTGCGGCTCTTTAGTCAGGGGTTGAATTAAAGATTAACCAAAGTACTACTTTAATAATTTAATACACATACATGGAAACAATGCTCATTGTTGACTGAACATCTATCCTTATTCCCAGCTTAACGAGTAGAGAGACACTTCCTTTATGAAATAATTAATCAGCTGGCAGAATGTAAACAGATACAAATTTCAAGCAGTGCCTCTGAAGGCCAAAAGCAATGCGGTCCAAACAGGCAGTGCACTAGTCACCCTAAAGCAGGAAATACATCACATTGATTCATAATGCAGAACACTAATGATGTGTATGGACGCATCAAATACACGGAGCGACTAGAACAGCAGGCAGGGATGGGATTTAGAACTTGTGAAGTTACAGAAAATGACGGAAACCGTTAAGATTGTTCTGTTAATAACGTCACAGGCATGGCTTTAACTTGGATTTATTATGAAAAAATAAAGTTACAACATGGAGTTTTAAGTTGCAGATTACAAAAAGAATAAAGTGACAACTATCCAACATGTTTAAAACAATCCCCATTTCAGTTACAATAATAAAAACATCACATTGAAATAAAACTCATAGAAATATTGCATGCTATACAAAAAATATATACACATCATAGCACATTTTAAAGTTCAGACAGTCGTAGCAACTCTGACAGGCGGTGGAGGGAGAAATGTTGGAAGAGCCACTGATCTTTCAGAGGGAGTCTGAAAAAAAGAAAACGAATAATACTGTAAATCCGCAACAGAAGCGATGTTCCGGTTCGATGTTCCGGTTCGATGCGTTTCATGTGAAAGACAACCTGCTGCAGTCGGTTGTAATCTGGAGGAGGCTGGAGCCCTCCGGTCAGCAGCTTGTGAGGAGCCGTTTCTGTTGGGGTCGTGACCGCCTGTGAGCGATGAGAAAGAGGCTCAAGCAACCAGCCCAAAGTCCACCGTGCAACACGCTCATGAGGGAATACATGCTTCTGATGCAGAGTATGCAGAGTATGCTCTACGTGTTATACGCCACACGCTCCTCCAAAACTAGAACCATCAACTTCTGTAACGCGACTCGTTTCCTACCTTCTCAACTGCTCTGGACGCTGGGTATCTGGTTACCCGACCTACAAAACAGGAAATAAACATATTAAAAAGATAACGCGTCCCCCTCGTTTGACTCGGACGTTTTTGCAAAGCAGCCACATACTTGTGTTCTTGTCCAAGGAGACACAGAAGTAGATGAAGCCGCCCAGCAGGGCGACGAAGAGGAAGCTGCAGGGGATTCCAGCTGCAAGGCCAGCGATGGCAGATCCACTCAAGCCGCCGCCTCCTGTGACCAGGAGAGTGGTTTGACTGCTGGAGCCTGGCACTGGGATGAGGAATGCAGGACGACAAAAAACATACAGACTCCAACAACGTGCCATACCTGGACCAATTCTGTGGACGGCAGACGGCAGTCCCCCAGTCATGCGAGCTCTGGGGATGACCCGGAACATGTAGGTCAACTTGGGATCGAGGTTAAAGATGTCGGCACTCCTGGCGTTGCCCGGTTTGGGCGTGATGGAGTAGAAGCCGTCTCTCGTTTGGGGACCAGTATGATTCCTGCTCAGGAGGGCTGGTCCTTTCACTTGGATGTCAAACCCTTTGCAAAAGCACATGAGGTTCTGTGTCACATAGCATCAAAGTGGAGCCAAAGCAGAGTGTTACCACAATGAATGATTTCACTTGATAAAAAACACTGCTCAGCTCGAGGCTTCCCCCATGCACAGTATTTACACCCCTATCCTCCACGGGGAGTTTGTTTTCAACCTTGTGGAGTTCTGCTGACGTGTACAAATTTTAAAACGGGAAGGTTTGGTTTGTGTGTGATGTGTAAAGACCAGCGGTCCTAGAGTTAATCACGGATTTACCTGTAACGATGGAGGTGGGCGGGACCTCCCAGGTCAGCGTGACGACGGTTCGATTGAGATTGGTGAACAAACTGGACTCCGAGATCGACGGTCCTGAGAAAGGAGGGATTGTGAGCTGGAAGGAGCTCAAGAGAGAGAGGGCAGGAGAGGGGATACCAAGACTGGAGAGCTTTGTTTAAAAAGGGAAGCTCAGGTTTTACATAGCGGGCCATTGTGTCCTTTTACTCGGGTAATGCAAGAAGCCCAAATTAGAAGCTAAAGCAACAGAATTGATGCACACACATATTATGAGGATAGTTGCCGATACATTTTCTGACCATCAGCAAATAGAGGTATTCATCATTTCAGCCCTTTTTTTGTGGAATAGCGCTTCAGTGTCAAATTACTGACTCATTCACTTATAAGTAGCATTTCAAAAGGTTATCTGGTTCACATTACTTTATATACCGTTGAGTAGTTTAACCTTTTAAAATGAGTCACCCAAGGTCATCTTAAATCCGTTACATATAATAATGTAGACTTCTATAGCGCTTTTCTAGGTACACAGACACATAAAACCGTCATGTTCAAAGTAATTAGTCCATGAAATGTAGTAGTAGCAAAAACTGTATTTAAACCTCCAAGATAGTCAAGTAAGCGTCTGGTTATTTTCCACCCCTGATCATGTTATAACCGACAAACCAAGAACAGAAATATTGTACCTTTCAACTGGATTTCCCGTGTCTGGCTGCCTAGTGGGTTGCGACAGGTGCACGTGTAGCTCTGGAGGAGAAAGTTGCTGACATTGTAATCCCGAATCGCGAGCCGTGTGGTGTTCCTGCTGATCTGGGATGGTGGCGTGTTGGGGTCAGCCTCGCTGCCTCTGGACCACGACACCACCGCCTGAGGCGAGGCCTCGCTGACGCATTTGATGGTCACCACTATTTTGCCCGTAGAGTCAACCGTGGTTCCCACAGCAGGCAGGAACCTCCTTGGACTACCTGGGGAGGTGGATGTGGTTCTCTTATGGGGCTGGCGACTAAAGTCACTGATGAGTACAAGTACGACAGATTGTTGGCTTGACGTTCTGAAAAACGTAAAACTTACCTGCAGTTATACTGCAGTTATTCTTTTCGACAGGCTGGTCTGCCATGCACGTGACCGTTTTCCCGTCAAGGTCAGGCGAGGCTGTGAAGGTCAAGCTGAGGTTCCCTGCTCCACTGGTGTTGCTTAGTGCTGGAAAAGAAAGCTGGGCCTGTGGGGTTCCCCCCACCCACCGACAGTGGTACTGCAGGTCGACGTTATTCACCGACTGCAGAGAGCACGTCGGGACCCCCGGCGGCTTCTCTGTCCAAAGGGAAAATTAAATAAGACAGTATTAAAGTAAACAAAGCATTGACTCATCAAAATTGGGAACTATGGACAGTAAACATATTTTCTATATACAAAAGGTCATTGAACAGCAGGTGCAAATGTGAAGGCTGTAATCCCATAGCTCTACTGCAGAATAAAGCCATGTAGTTTATGTAGTAGACAAATCTTAATGTTCTTTAAGACCCACTCAGGAACAATTGAGACAATTACCAACTAAACGCTAAACTCTATTGCAAGCATACAAAAAACAGGTAAAACCGTTTTTCACAAACCATAAATGTTTAAAATTCGGAACTGTTGCCGCTGTTTTTTCGTCTCCCCATTGATCAGCGTGCAGGTATATTTGCCTCCTTGACTGGTCTGAACATGCGTTAGGTTTAAGACTCCATGGAGGGAAGCGAGGGGCTGACTGCCAAAGGCCCACGCGGCGCGAGGCGGGGGGAACCCGTCAGCCTGGCAGGAGACGCTCAGGGAGTCCCCCGGTTCATAAAAAGGCCGAACTGGACGGACCTCAAGTATGGGCTCGTCTGGTCCGTCTACAAAACACAACACAAAGAGAGAAAGTTACCAAAAGGGTGACAGACAGAGGTAAAGAAAGACCTGTCATCTTACACAGCACAGTGACGTTGAGGTCGGTGGTCACACTGCTGAAGGGGTTCGTCAGGAGCACAGAGTACCGTCCAGTGTCGCTTCGGTTTGGACTGAGGATCACGAGACTCCTCTCCTCCACCAAGTAGTGAGAGTTGGATTTTATCTCCACGCCACTGAAGAACCACATCTCTTGCTCGACCCCTCCCTTCAGCACGCTGTACTGCAGGGTGAACTGGTCCGCTCCCTCCTGGGCAGGGCCAGACTGTACTCTCAGGGTCACATTCTGGATTGCATCTGGGGAAGAAATGATGGAAAGTCCTCAAGTCACTCATCACATACCCGTCGTCCTTTCAAAGGCACGACAATTCCATGGAAACGGCTCCTTTGGATGACCAATCTGACTGAATTAAAAAAGATAGTCAATTCTGAGAGTTAAGGCATGTTTTCCTTCCCAGTGCACAGCTGGGAGGGATTCAGTCTTGGTCTAGCACCATCCAGGAAACGGCATTTGAAGCTGTGTGCGCTGGAGAAGCAGTCACCCGCCACTATCCAGCTGCCCAAATATAAAATCTCATGCATCTTTTATATATTTACATATACAGTCAAGATGGGAAGAAAACATATTATATTGCAGCATATGCTCATTTTGACTGATATCTTTGATTTGCAGGATTTCTCAGGGCAGTCCCACCTTCAACTGAGGAAATTTGGGAACTTTTGTGGACACAGCCCTGCAGCTCCTAATTTTTTTCCTAATTTTATCCAATTCAGACATACCTACAGCAATAATCGGTGGGACAAACCAATACTAAATATGTAGGCCTATTACATATTTTAAATTCAAACCATATTACAAAAAATATATATTATACTCACCAAATATTTTTAGAGTGAAATTTGTGACGGATCTTCCCACCCCAGTCTTTACCATTTCAACAGTGTAGTTACTGGTGTATCCAAGTGGCACGTTTACAAAGCTCAGTGAGCCATCGGCCTCAATCCGCAGCACCTTCCTTCTGTTCGGGTCTATGTCAGGGGGAGTACTGGAGGCGATGCCCCACGAGACGACAGGTAGACCGGCCATGAACCAGGTAACCACCGGGTCGGGGGCCCCTTCGAAGGTCACAGCCAGAGTCACATTACTGCCAGCTAAAGCATTCACCAGCGTAGGGCCCGCGTTGGAAACCACCAGCGTACAGTCTGCAACTGTCAGTGAGAAAAGTAATCCGTTTACAGAGGAAATATTGCTTTTGTTATCTTAAATCCTTAAAGTTCAATTAGTTAAGTTAATGCAGGTGGTAAGTGAACATACAATGCATGTAGGCCTGCTGTGTGTCCGTTACAGAAGCACAAATACATATAATTAGTGGCTTAACGTGAATCCGAAACAATATCGATTAGTAACGGGAACACACTTTAAAGCTAAACAATGTTACCTTTGTTACAGGTGTTTTCCCTTTTAAATTAAAGGGGATAAAACCAATGCAACGCAAGCAGGTTAAACTAACTACGTCACTTACCGTGAAAAGTGAAGCTGAGTAAAATGGGCAGAAAAACGGAGCTTAATGTCCCAAATTCATTGGTCCAGGTCATTTTGTATTTTTTTAAATTAATACACCCGAGAGATGAAGCTGTTGTAGAATATGAAGTTAAAATCCAAACGAACAGACGTCCTCGGTGTCCTGGACAGCGTGTGACTGGAACCGCCTCTTGTGTCCTCGGCCCCTCTCGCGCTTGAGCCGTCAGCAGCGCGCGTGCAGTGGCTCACCTGTGCGGAGTCAAAGCCTTGATTGTAAACGTGAGGCCACGCCCCTCATCCAATATCCCACAACAGTGGCGAGTTTGTTAAAACGCTGTTATCGTGCCAGTGCTTACGTGACACTACTTAAGCCACATGGTGTTGATTTAATTTCTGTATTTAAGTATATATTATATAATTCGTCATGTGTTTTGGACCCACATTTATTTATTTATTTAGAGAATAAGGGACAGTGCATATTGATAGACAGTACAATGTACATGTAAATATGACAGATTATAGCCGGGAGGCTAGTTTCCATCTGTAGTCCCTTGGCAGGTTGATGTAGTTTAAGAGTACAAGCAGAGTGAAATGGAAAGCACACATCACTTCACACGTAATGACAGTACAATAATACAAAAGAAGAAAAAAAGATTAATAAAAAGGTGCATGTAAGACATTTGGATACCGTGCGGGTTAACTCTAATGGTCACAGGGCTGATTAAGTCTGAGCCATGCCTTCAGGTGGCCTTTGAAGGTGACCAGGCTGGGGCTTTCCCTTATAGAAGGAGGTAGGCTGTTCCACACCATGCATCCTTTGAAGGACAGCACATTTTGCCCAAACAGGGTTTTTCTAAACGGGACCTCACAGTCCCTGTTTGTGACAGCTCTGGTGGACAGAGTGGAGTTAATAGATCTATGTTTGATAAAGGTTTTAAGGGGGGGGTGGCGCTAGGCCATTGCTGGTACCCTTACCTCAGCATCTCAATGAATTATTCAATTCAATTCAATTCAGTTTATTTTGTATAGCCCATTATCAAAAATTACAAATTAGCCTCAGAGGACTTTACAATCTGTACACATACGACATCCCTGACCTTTGACCTCACATCGGATCAGGAAAAACTATAAAAAATAGAAAAAAGCTTTATTATAGAATG
Organism: Pseudoliparis swirei; assembly: GCF_029220125.1. NCBI lineage: Eukaryota > Metazoa > Chordata > Actinopteri > Perciformes > Liparidae > Pseudoliparis > Pseudoliparis swirei. Next base: position 6,292,365 of record NC_079409.1, read on the forward strand.
ATCAAAAAGTATATTTATTTCAGTAATTAAATTCAAAAAGTGAAACTTATATACGTTATAGATTCATTCCACACATATTTCAAGGGTGTATTTCTTCTAATTGTGATGATGGCTTAGAGCTAATGAAAACCCCAAATTCAGTAACTCAGAAAATTAGAATAGTGTTAATAAGTTCAATCATGTAGCACACTCAAAACACCTGCCAAGAGCCTTTACATTGTCTCTGTCAGGCTACACAATCATGGGGAAGACAGCCGACATGACAGGTGTCCAGAAGACGGTCATTACCACCCTCAGCAATGTCTTACCTGCATGGGCTCAGGAGAAAAGGGACAGGACTGTTGCTCACTGGTCCTCTTTTCAGATGAAAATACATTTAGCCTTTTATTTGGAAATCAAGGTCCCCGAGTCTGGAGCAAGAGGCAAGGCAAACAATCCAAGTTGCTTGAGGTCCAGTGCGACGTTTCCAGTCTGTGATGATTTGGGGAGCCACGTCATCTGCTGGTGTTGGTCCACTTTGTTTCATGAAGTCAAAAAGTCAGCGCAGGATATTTTAGAGCACTTCATGCTTCCCTCCGCTGATGCGCTTTATGGAGATGCTGATTTAATTTTCCAGCTGGACCTGGCTCCGACTTTTCAAGAGGAAGATGAGACATCAAATCCAACAATGCAGACAGAGCTTAAGGCCGCCATCAAAATAACCTGGACTTCCATAACACCTGAGCATGCAGGGCCACAGGCTGATCACCTCCATGCCGCGCCGCATTGATGCAGTAAGTCATGCAAAAGGAGCCCTAGCCAAGTATTGAGTTTATACTATATGAATTTACCCTTCAGTAGGTCTGGATTAAAACTATTTTTTTTAAACTTGCTTTATGTAATGTTTGAATTTTGAGTTACTGATGAGTTTGTGGAATGAATCTTTGTGTTATATTTGAATTAACTTCATTGAGATGCACCTGCACATGTTGAATCGACATTACAAAGCTGAACATTCATCACACGAGGAGTTCCTGCAGGATATTTGGATTTGACTCAATTAGGTTCAGCTAGGTTTACCTCATAAAACACACTTTAAAATACATAAAATGGTGTAGAAATACTTTACAGACCAAATGTAAAGTAGCACGTTAACCTATAAGAACACGATACTATAAATCCACCAGCATGAAAAACTTGATCCAATAAATCCCCTGGTTTCGCCACAATCTTTTACCTCAGAGTTATTGATGTCAAGGTCAAATCAAAAAGACAAAAAACACATTCACAGGTTTAGATATGAAAAAGACTGGCTGCTTTATTGTGGTAATGTTCTGTACAATCAGAGAATTGAGGCGCTTATGGTAAAAGTCCGATCATCTTCCCTCATACTGAGACACCGTCTGCGCAGTACTGAAACCCAGTAACAAATGACACAAACTATAAAATGTACCAGCGGACATGACACTAATCATCTTAACATTTTCGGGGTTCATATCTACATAATTTCATTTAAATAATCTGCACGTTTTAGCGCCTCCGACTACAGATGGACAAGATGAAACCGCAGAGTCATGTTGGTGAACTGCCTCGTCCTGGTAAAGTACAGTGGAACACAAACAGCAGCATGAACAATGGTGACAGAGTTCTGGGTTTCAATTCGTCCATAAAGACTGCTCGTCGCAAGTCAGGTTATGAGCCTATGATACAGATAAATGAAAGTTAAAAATGCACAGAAGAGACAAGATGATCCTTTTGGGCTTGTGCGCTGCAGGACAGCGTTTCTCAGTACCTCCCTGCACAGCCTCAGGAGTCAGTCTCAAAAACAGAGGGATTAGACCGAAACTCGTCCTCCGGGTGCGCTTTTGCAATGCAGTCCAGTTATTCATTAGAGTCCTGCGAGGAGGGAAGAGAATGTAGATAAAGATACGTAATCCAAGACACGAGTTGCAATTACATTCATTAATGAGCTTTGTTTCTGTCACCAAAAGATACGAAACACTCTTTGTCAAAGCAATGCGCTGTTTTTTTTAGAGAGATGTTGAATATAAAAAAGGATGTAACGTTAATAATCTGAACAGATAGTTCCTCATTTCACATTGAAAAAGGGTTGATCAAGAATCATGCTTTCTTCGGTATTCTGCTTTTCTTACTAATTGTGCATCAATGATTCACTCCTGACTTTCCTAGAAAATATTAAATTCAGTAAAACTTGGCCTATTTCCTTAAAAACATAGGAATATTACAAGTACTTAAAAATGAGCTCTATGCCAAATTCGGAGCATTAATATAGCAGCAATTAACGATTTGCCATAAAGACACAGATCGTTTCTAGGTATTTGCATTGCTAGGCAACAGCTAGGGTCCATGTTTGAACTCAGCCGACGTCGATCACACACGGGAAATAAACATTCGACTTGGAATGTTTAAAATGGTGAAAATGGTCAATAAAACTGAGTAATTGCGTCATTAGGAGGAAATTAAGTCACGCTCCCTCTGTGTGTGTTGTATTCAGAGCATCTCGCATTGTTTCGATAGCCGGGCCGGCTGTGTGCACGAGAGTCCCTCCCTTTGAAACTGAGGTCCTCCCCGTTCCCCTTCATTAATACATTCAACCTTATTTATACGAGAGATAATTGAGCAACCCTCATTCACAAAAACAAAGAAAAAAACAGAGGTACTAACATAAAAGAGGCAATACCTTTGTAGTATGATAAAAATAAATAAATGACTTTTTTCAATTGGGGAAAATAATTTGAGACAAAAATAAGGTAATTAATGTGTAATTACTCACCCTTCTGCCACGTTCCGTGCCCCCCAGCTCATGCTCCTAAAGCCTCTATAGCCTCCCGATCTCCCTTAGTTTGGCCACCAGGTCATCGACCGTCTTCACCTTCACTCCCGCCAGCCTCTGTGGGGGCTCATCCACTCTCAACACCTCCAGCCGTGATGTCATGTCCACCCCCAAGTCTGCAGGCTTCACTTTATCGATCTTCTTCTTCTTGGCTTTCTGAAAGTAAGAAAACAAAAAGAGACGGAATGAACAGAACCGTTTTATTTGTTTTGAAACACTATCCTTCAACCTGACATTTATTAAAATGAATTACTGTGTAGAATAAAAATGTTGTAAAGATTTACATTACTGGGCCAGATGCCTTCTTTTTTTAAATTTTTTTTTTACAATTGCATTTTCTGAATACAGCATTTCATTTCCCCTGCTACCTACCATGATATTAGGCAGGGTGGCATATCTGGGGGTGTTGAGTCGAAGGTCTGCGGTGAGCACTGCTGGTGTGTTGATCCTGATAGTTTCCAGGCCACCATCAATTTCTCTCACTACTTTAACCTTGTCTCCTTCCAATGACACCTCTGATGCAAAGGTACCCTGCGATCGTAATACAATTAATAAAATGTAATCCAGAAACCAAACGGTCAATCGAGAAAACAGGGACACATTTCTAACTCTGCAATGGCAAACTTGAGTTCATGGGTTCAAGAAATGTGCCGCTTCTTATTGGCCCAATTTAACAGCACTGGGGGTTATTACAGATGTAATAGTATGCTAGTAGAAATTAGTGCCTCACGCTGCTCCAACTGTCCACAGTGAGATTACAGGTCAACAAAGTGCTCCACCTACTGGTCAACCAGTGGAACTTCCTCTCGACTGTCTGAGCAGCGTTTGACCTGCGCTGCTGATCCCGAGCAGGATCACTGGCGTCTTAACATTGATAAGCCTGCACAGACGCTCGGCCTGATATCCGCACCGCTACTTCAACGCCACACATCGGACATTCGTGAGGAGAACACAGAAACTGGGGCATCTAATTTACAGCATTCGCGCCAGGAGTCGGACCATTTTCAGATCAAAACAATTTTTTGAGACAGGCTGGCAAAGTCGTGTAAAGAATAACTGCATTAAAGTGAGAACTGACCTGGGGCCAGTCCAGTAGGGCTGCTGTCATCTGGCCGGTCTGATTGCAGTCGCCATCGATGGCCTACGGGAGCAACACGAGTCGTTGGTTTCAAGTTGAGCATTACGGTTCTTTATGATCATACGCACAACAGTTAGTTGAAGTTCAATTATAGGGCTAATATCTAAACATAAATACAACGTAAAATAAAGTAACATACATTTGTGTATTTAAAATTAAAAAAGATGAACGTAAACATTAAGTAAATGCATATGAAAAGTTAGAAATACACCGAGGGTTAAACAGGAAGAAAAGTTTCTGAAGGTGAAGTGACATAGGGCTGCATCCTCTGAGTCGACTAGTCGGTCGTTTTGTTCCAAGTCGACTAAAATGTCTTTAGATTAAAAGTGACATTAATTGAAGTTATTCACTAGCAGCAGGAAGTGGGATTTAGAAAGTGAAGAGAATCCTGATTTCAACCTGTTTGCCAAGGATGACGAGTTGAGCGTCCTCCTTCTTGGCCAAAGCAGCCATGATCTTGGCGACCTGCAGGGGTCCCAGCACGTCAAAGTCTTTCCCAGACACCTCCACATGAATGCCTCGATCGGCTCCCATGGCGAGGGCAGTACGGATGGTCTCCTAAGTGTGGGGGGGGGGGGGATACGGGTCAAAGGACTTCTTTTGAGGGTCAATAAGAACAACTGGGAGGTGATGCTCCTGGAAACCACATTGTATTAGCAAACCAAAAAGGATGAATCCACAATATGCTCGCAACTCAAATGGATATGACATGTATCTCCATATTAATAAATAACTACATTTGTAATACATTTTTGTTCATATTGGCTTGCCTCGGAAGTTTTCCCTGATTAATTACAGTATGAATAATTAAATAATCTGGACCTGAAAACCTATTTAAATACCACTGGGTGTTGTAACTAATCAGAGTTGATATACATTCCAAAGAATGGTCATATAAGTAAATGTAGACCAATCCTGCAATGTAGTTAGGTGATATGTACAAGCAATTGACAATAATCATTATGAACTTATGTTTAAGTCATTTGGAAGACAGGACAAATTGAAGGAAAAGTGTTTTCATAAATTTGCACAAAAAGAGATTTTCAAAAGTTCTATTTTCTATGTATTTATTTATTCTCAGGAACAATGGACATTGATCAACATCACTGTATAAATGCCAGTTACCCTGAAAGCTCATTTCCCACTAAGGCCATTAAAACAACATATAAAATAAGAACAAGAGATAGAAAAACATTACTAGCTGAACAGGATAAACCGCTTAGAGGAGTAAGGCAGCATCATGTAAAGTAGGACAAGTAAAAACCAAGCAATTAATAAAAAATAATGATGAGCTGAGAATCGGCAGGTACTGAAGTATTTTTAAGGATACGGCTGAAACCCCAAAGAAAAAAACCCCGTTCACTAAAATAACTCTGCAGAGTCCGGCCCCGTCTCACCCACCTGCGCTTGTTGTGGTCCACAGCTGACAGCCACCACCTCCTTTATGAGCTTCTTCTCCTTCATCTTGACCGCCTCCTCCACGGCGATCTCACAGAAGGGGTTCATTGAGTGCTTAACGCCATCCGTCACCACGCCACTGTTGTCCGGCTTCACGCGAATCTGAGGAGGAGGAGGAAGACCACGGGACAGTCACTACGGGGGTGCCAGATGATAAACAATTCAGGGAGCCCTGAATCTAGGGCAACCTGCCGGATGCAGGAGAAAGAGAGTGAGCTCACACAATGTCTAGAGGTGAAAAGGCAAGACATGGAGTGATGCAGGTTTAAAACAGGGGCCTGCATCTGTTTTAACACTGCAACTGGCTAAACACTCATGTTTGGATATGCACTCATCTCTTGTATTGCTCTACACTGCTTCAGTTTTCAAAAGTGTGAGTGTATAAAACATGCCATCTGGTTCTCTCAACACTTGATAGACAGGAGGCTACATAATAATTCATTGGAGAAAAAATTACAATTTATATGCTGATTGTAGAGGACTCAATCTGACATTGGCCTTAGAGCATACATAACTAGAGCCAATTTAGATTTAGACAAATATACTTTTGCTCACTCAAAACAACATGATAATTTTGCGAGCAGAAGAAATTGAGTCACAATTGAGCACTGACACACAGATCCTGCTGAAGCAGGAGCGTTCTTGCATGAAAAATAACCACATATTGATTGTGGTTGTACATAGGAGACTGTAACCTCTAAATAATAATAATAATATTGAAATTACAATAATTGAGTGACTGCACCATGGTTTTACAGACACAATTATGATAAAGGAAAAGCTGATTCAGTGGAGGACATGTAGGTTTCATGTTTCAGACAGACAGATAGACATTAGGTTACATAACTTACAAAGTGCAGCCTTACAACTGTTCGGGAAACTAGCAAGTGTGACATTGCAGACAATAATCTAAATGATTAATCATGCTACATTCGGTCAGGTGATCATATCAGTTTAGCTGCAGACAGCGTGCATCAAATAAGTGACCAGGTAGTTTCGCTCCTCACTCTTGAGCTGCCAGCTGGTGCCAGGAATCTAACGTTAGCTAGCAGAACATCTAAAGTCAAGTGAGCGAGTACAGGAAAACTACACTTAAAATAAAAATACGCCCGTTGGAACAGCGAAAGGGTATTTACCTTAACGGCGTAGTCAATGACACGCTTAACTCCAACGAGGACACGGCCAGACATTGTCGCTGAAACGTTTACCTTTGCGGTACAAGAGACAGCTAACAAGATAATGTCACCGCAGTGAACCTTCACACAGGGAGCAGAGGTCGGACGTATTTTAGAGTGACTCCAGTTGAGGGGACCGCCTCCTATTTCAGCCAATGAGAGCAGACAAGGGGGCACGCTCTCGATACTGATTGGCCAAAACGCGCTTGAAGCTATTGTTAAATTAAATATAAAAAAAGATGTCGTGGTGTTTGTGAGTTAATGAAAACTAATACTTATTTAAGATGGTTGGAATCCCTGTAATGCCCACTGTCATTTTTCTGATTGTTTAAATAGCTCAAACCGCAAGAATCAAGACAAATCACCTGTGAATAATGTAGTGCTCCTCTTATCTGCGTCGTAAACAAAGGCCAAGAATGCAACGTTCCGGTTTCTGTGTGGCAAAGTTCACGGCGGACAACAGAGTGACGCAATAAGGTCAAGGTAACATGATACATGGCAAGTAATACATAAGGAAGACCTAATAACATTTTTGATTTCAGGATGTTCTGAAAAGTGTCCTAATAACCTATTCCAGATTTTAGGATATTCAGAAAAGGGTCTTCTTATACCAAAGATGAGTAGAAAGAAATATCAAAATATAAATTGTATTACTGGTCTATTTTCTTAATAATTTGCCACATAGGCCACTAATTATTAAGAACCTACAATTTGACTTAGGCCAATGTATATGCTATGTTGCATTGGGTGTTTTAAAAGAAAGCGGTTCCACCTTTCTTCATCAATAATATTTTAAATTCGGAAAAGGGAGGAACATTTGTATCAAATTACAGCAATATTATGCATATATAATGGTTACTATATATACATATACGTATGTATAATATATGGCTTCAACACAAATTGGACATTAGAATCAATTGGCTTTTTTATTTGACTGTTTTGTTTTAACTAGGTGCACATACTAAACTGGTGTAGGTGAAGTGAATCTTGGTAAATTAAAGTAGCCAAAGTAAAAATCTAAAGCTAAAGGTCCCTTTACATTTAAGTTTAGTGGAAGAGTTGATTTTCCCTCAATAAATAATAAACTGCATAACTTCAGAAGTAAAAGTGAACTTTATAGTGATAGATAGATTCAGGGCAGATTGTTTTACCATTGTAAAAAATAATGCATTGTAATGAGACACTTTCTAAAAAATAATGACAATTTATCAATATTTGGCCTACTAGGCAAGTCATTATTTAGAGCGTCTAAGTTTTGAAATATATACCAATTATTTTTCTACAGTTTCTCATTATTTTGAGAAACATTAATTTTGTGAGAAGGTTTCTTATTTCCAAGACTCCTCCCCCCACCACAGCCATCTTTGATTAAAGTAACTAAAACAAGAGCCCTGAGCATTAAAACGAGCTGAATGTAACATATGTACAAGGACAATCTTCATTCTTAAGGATCAATAATAATAATAATGTGTATGGGTCACACCCTATAACATTTCAAAAGAAAGCTCCAAAGTAGTACGCCGACATTTCTCGCAGGACACCAATCGCTGAGAAAGTTATACTTAAAAATATATATATATATTAGACCGTTCTAGTTTTTCCCACTTTCTCTCAAGCTCACCAACCTCCCCACTGGTAACGTCCCTCTGTATGTGTTACGACCGGGGCAGAAAACGTTGTTTTTGATCGCGTTAACCGTGAGAGATCCACATCTTCTGAGTCAGCTCGGTCACCCACCGGCAGCAGCAGCGGCAGCGGCAGCAGGGGCGGCCTCCATTTTAACTCCGACACCGAGCAACACCTCACGTGTCCTGGTCCGTCTCTCTCACATGACCCGAGTGTTTGTTCCCGTGATCAGCACTTCCATCTCCGTCTGTGACACCGAATATCACTTTTTTCTCCAACCCTGATGGATATGCTCGAACAGAGTCTGGACAGCGCCAGGTAACCGGGACTCGGTCAAAATGGCTAACTAGCACAAGCTAGCTCCAACATGCTATTTCGGATAGCTAGTTTAGGACGCGGACTTTGGCCTAGCCTTTTAAAAAAAACACTATTGTAGAAACGAATTAAGTTAGCGCTTGAATTCTAAAAAAAGATGTAAGATACTTTGCGAGCTGGATAGCCGGCGAATTGTATCCTAGAGTGTCCAGTTGTGTATAACATGATTCGCTAATAACACAATAGCTAAGATAGCTTAAGCGAGGTATTTATACACAACAACTGTGTTATAAGCCGCTGTGAAGTAGAGGGACTTTAACCGTGTTGTGTTTTACATTGCGGTCGTGCTGTTGGTTGACTGGTAGTCTTTCACAAGTTTGCCATCAGCCAAAGCAAAGTTGAGGATCAAAGTAATTATATTTATTTGTATCCACAATACTAATGGGATGTATGCTGTTTGCGTTAAACTAATTATCTGGTTTGCAGCCAAGAAAAGCAAGAAGAAGAGGTTGTCCAGACGTCTGAAGGTAAGAATTAATTCACCAAGCTGTCAGTTATGACATATGGCACCTTGCAGCAGTGATGCCCTTTATATATGTTGAGCTATAGCCCAACGTAGATATAATGTAAACGGATGACACGCCGCTCCATCTGATGCATCAGCGGTGTGTCACAGAGGATGGCTTGTATTTCCTGTTCTGTTCAAACTAGCTAACGTTACATCATGCATGAGGCACATAGTATGTTCTGCAACTCATGGCTTATTTGGGAGTTTTTCCTGATCCGATGTGAGGGTTTGGGGCAGGGATGTCTATGTGTACAGATTGTAAAGCACTCCGAGACAAATTTGTAATTTGTGAAATTGGGCTATACAAATAAATTGAATTGAATTGAATTGTTGGCTTTCTTTATTAGTTTTCCTTCTTTTCCATTCTCACGATTGACTTTTTTTTCTGTCCCCCCCCCCCCTCTCTCCCTCCCCCTGAGACGGAACAGGAGAAGAGCAGACAGCCGTTACAATAGCCAGTGTTCAGCAGGCTGCAGCGTTTGGTGACCACAACATACAATATCAGTTCCGCACTGAGGGGGGTCAGGTGAGAAAAGACGTGTGCATGCACAAGCGTACTCAACAGTAGAAAAGGATGAGAATAAATATATACTCATTATGCAGACCTGTATATGCGCTATTGTTGTTTTATGTAGTTCATTTATTCTCATATCCAGGCCAGGAACATTAGATGCATTATCTAACTCTGGTGCAATTACTTTGAATTGTGAACTGTCCCTGCAAAAATATACAATACAAATGTAATATATTTATGACTGCTCTAAAGTTAGTGATGTTAACGACTTTTTTTATACTGCTGGGTAGCTTAAATTGTACATAACATAATAATGTATTTGTTGTTTTATATGCTGTGTTATTAATAATAACCTAGACCTTTACAGTGACTGCTTACTAAAATGCAGTTTTTGCTCAAGTTGAAGTGAAAATTAAACATCGTCCTAAACCATGAGTTCAAATTAATAAAAATAAATTAATCACCCAGATCAATATCCAACGTAGATACCTCAAAATTGTACTTAAGTGCAGTACTGGAATAAATATACTTGGTTACCAGCCCCTATTGGCATATTGGTCTAATGTTTATGGTTAGATTGCAGCTGTACAGCACTCCCAACACAAAACAGACTTCAGAATCACTTAAGACGAGCAGTGGAATAAACATCAGCGGGCTGTTTGACAAAATTAGCAACTGACAGAGCTTCGCATTACATATTGATTAATGGATTAAAATGGATTACGCATGTACAAGCACTTTAAAAGTGGTAGATAATGATTGTCTGTAAACACAATTCCACCCACATGTATTGTATGTGCGCATTGCAATTCATGGTCTGTGATGCTGAGCGTTTTGATGTCGGCGTGCTCACATCAGTGAGAAGAACCTGGTTTCCGCTCATGGTGTCTAATGTTGTCATGCGCTTACTCTCTACCAACATCAAGTCAGGAGGATAGCAGGCTCTAGATTGCCTGAAGGTACGAGTGTGTGGGTTTTCTTTTTCTCGTCTCATAAGTGTCTCTTTGCGGTCCACTAATGGGGTATTTGCTCCAGCGGTACCTCGTGATTGACAATGGGACGGATACATTGATTGTAAGAAGTGCATACATGATATCCAAGTTGGTTTATCCTCATCGAGATGATTTACACTGGTGGGAGTTAAGTCGGGCATCCGTGGCTCATTTGGCGTAAACAAGGCTCGTGTGAGCGATCATGCGATTGCAGCCGGGTCCGGGATTGGCATGGGAACACTGTCACATGTCAGTCAGGAGGAGAGTCACAAGATGTTTACAAACACTGATTCATGCTACAAACACGCTCATTTTTGTGACTTGTTTAAAAAATTCATCGGGCACATTCTGTATCGCCAACAAATTGAGCGGGATAAAATATACTCATGCTACAGAATGTGCCTGAAGCGTGATCAATGCGCCACTCCATTGGACTATAGCGTCAGGTACTAGAGATATATAAATCTACAATTCGGGTACGGTTCTCGATTTGGTAACAGTACGCCTGTCAGTAGGACTGGAGTAAACCACCTGAATGAACAGCTGTTTTCTCTGGTTCCTCTCTCCACCTTGCAGGTGACGTACCGTGTTGTTCAGGTGACTGACCAGCAGCTTGAAGGGCGAGAGGATGGGGGAGGAGCAGTGAGTGTCGTCTCTACAGCCGCCTTCACTGGGGCTTCTCAGGCTGTGGCTCAGGTACCAAAGTCTCCCCCTCTTTTATTGATCAAAGAGAACCCACTGGGGCCACGGGCTGCTTTTAAAGATGTATTACTTGAAGTCTGAAGCCTGCAGTGTATCATCTTTAATTATTTCAACAAGTCTTTCTGATTTTAACTATTAAAACCAACAATGAATTAATTCTACAACATATATCGTCTCTGGAGACACGCCGTGGAAGTTGGTGTTGTCCAAACGGTATTAAAAACACATGAATGAGGCGTAGCGTTGCACACATCCGTGTAAATAGTGAAGCGTGTGTCTGAGCATGACAGCTGCCCGACACGGAGCTACGAATTCAGAATTAAAATGCAGAACTGTTTCACATCGGGGCACCGTGGTTATGCTCAAAGCCAAATTCAGAACATGTTCTTGGTTCAAAACACACAATTTATCTTTGCAAGAACAGATTAAAATGTGTTTTAATTTGCGGTACACTGACGGCTTGACTGACCTTGCTGTTATCTCCGCGAACAAGATCCTTGCTACGCCTTTTTTTCTTCCGCTCAGCTGTCAGACTGTACCGTGTGGTGCTCGGGGGGGTCTCGAGGGGGACGCTAGTATCAAATCTGACAGAGACTGAGGTGTAGGTTCACCTGCTGTGACCGCTCCATTGCGACTAGTTCAAGCCTCCCCTCTGTCGCCTTCTTATCCGTCACAGGCTGTGATCCAAAACCCTTTCAGTAATGGAGGAAGCCCCGCCGGAGAGGCGGTGGGAGGGGAGACGCGCTTTGCTTACTTCCCAGCGACTGCGGTGAGCGACGGGACCGTGTCTGTGCAGGCCGCCGCGGACCCCGCACTCACACAGGCCGGGGGTGAGTCGGCACTTCATTTGGGTTGAAGCTTACCACAGTGTCACCGAAAATACTGGCTCAACTAGATCCAAAGCAAACGTGTTCGAGTGCATCGAGTTCCAAAATGAGAGAAGAGCCGCCGCCGGCCTTTTTGTTGTTGCCAGGAGTTATAGATGAATCAAGATCTCCACAAAAACATAGCACCCTACAAAGTACTAAATGATGTTGCCTTCTGCTGAATACTGCAGGGTTCGTACGGTCATGGAAAAGTCATGGAATTTTAAAATGGTCATTTCCAGGCCTGGAAAAGTCATGGAAAAAACTTAAATCATCAAAGTTTTGGAAAAGTCATGGAAATTTGTTAAAATCACATCATTTATGCCGAGTTTGTAATAATTAATATATTTTTTAAAGAAAGACGCTCAAAATATAAGCCGGCGGACGCTCTCAATCCGCAACATTTTCTCAATTGTTCATGTTTATACCGAGATTTCAGTTTGGTCATGGAAATTTGGTTTAAAGTCCTGGAAATCCATCGGTCAAAATGTGTAAGAACCAGTGGCGTCCCTAGGCTAAAAAACCCGGGGCTAAAGCCCCGGATGTTTTTTCATTAGCCCCGAATGTTTTCAACCAAAACAGCGGAGTCAGACTGGCAGCAGGCGCACGTAACAACGCTCGCACTGGCTAAGCCCCGGATGTATCCAAATCCTAGAGACGCGCCTGGTAAGAACCCTGTACTGTAACAATGCAATATTACCAGAGACACAAATGAAGTTAGCTGCGCTGATTATACTTAAGCATGTCACATGTCCACCCAGTCGGCTTCTCTTCCGCTTTACTGCCGTATGTCGTCGTCCGCTTAAGTGTCCTTGTGGTCCCGTGGTGGTGGACGATCGATGAGGACGGTCAGGGCTTAGTCGACCTGGAGACCGATCACGTTATACGCGACCAGCGGCTGCTTGTTCTGGTTTCCTGTTGCCGAGACAGCGTTTATGGGAGGACGGTGTCGTTAATACACCTGTGTTTCTGCTGGTGTCTGTGCGGTTTGCCACTGTTGGCCCAGACTAGTCCGCCACACAGGCATAAAAACCGGCATTTTGAGACCCAGTTGTAATCCAGTTTGATTCCATGTTGTATTTTAGTTATCCCTTTTTAAAAGAGAGGGATATGCCCGTGGCCAGAGTAAACGTAAACAAGTCTCGGGCTCTAACGTACAATTATTTTCATTATTGCTTCATTTGCCGATTAATCGGTCAGTTCCTAAAATGTGAGAGAATTTGTTTTAATATGCTTGAAGGTATTAATTTACTGACGTGTATGTAAAAAAACGGCAGACAATGTTTAGAATTGTTGGGCTTGGAAAACAGTAACACAATTAATAGTCCATATTAATTAATAACATATGCTGATTAATGGATCGAGAGAATCAAAGATGCCTGCAGCATAAACCCACAAGGCGAGTTCTGCCGGATGACGCCGCAGAAAGGGAAGAGGGCCGTGAGGTTTCTTCGCTGTGGGTGAAGGCCAGAGCCGTAACTAAGGAAGTGGGCGGCCGTCTTCCTGTCCTGTGAGCCTGCGGTAGTTCAAGCAATGAAACGTTCTGACGAGACTGGTTTCAGGGGTGGGAGGGGCTTCACCTTTTTTCACAAAGCATCAAAGTGTCGTCGTGGTGCGAGCATCATTGTTTACTTTACACGTGTCGCACGAGACGAGACAAAAAACATGAACAGGATGTGCGGCCTGTGTGGCGTTGCACTTCCGATTCTCTTTACCACTTATTGTTCATTACTAAATAATTGTTTAAAAACATAATTTAATAATATCTCACGAGAAACGAATCTAAAATGTACTTAGTCTCTTTCAGTTCTTTTTGCTTTTCGCCGAGCTGGTGATTGTGTAAAACTCCAGACAGAACCGATTTTAAATATCACTTTTTATTTATTACTGGCTTTTTACTTGTATTGCCCTTTCAGCAACCAGCGTAGTTGAGCAAAGAAGCACAGATAAAATATCCAGCCATGTTTGAGCTTCTCAAGCCGTTCCGGTGGCGAATTGCATCGTTAAAAATAATTCATTAGAGCAATGAGAGTTTATGCCGGGTTGCCTTTTTGTGTCTCGCCGCATCGCTAACTGACGACTGCTCCGCCTTCCACAGGTCAGTTCTATGTGATGATGACCCCCCCCGATGTCATTCAGACCGGCACACCACGGACCATCGCTCCTCGCACACAGTCCTACGCTGCGTGAGTATCGGCTCGGTCCGAGGGAGACGGCCTTGATATCGTCTTGAGACGCAGCTATTTCTAAAAACAAAAAGTCAAACAGTTTCCCGGTCCTCGTAAAACACGGTTGTTATCTTCAATGGAAACAGGCCATTTGGTGGTTTTAGCCGACACGCTGGGAATTGCTTGAAGGTGAACTTTGGTTGGAGTTTAAAAATGGGACAAATTGCTTTTTAATGTCTCGTGTTCAGAGCCATTCACAGCCATTACCCCGGCTGCGATTTCCGATTTGACATTTCTGTCCCGGTTTCAACCGTTTACTGCGAGAGCCGCACACGTTTGCCTCGGCGACGCTTCGCAAATCACAAATCCCCACCAGCTCGACGGAGACTTCCTTCAATTCCGGAAAGCCCACCTGGCAGAGCCCCAGATGTACAACCCTTAAATCAACATCAACGCATATCGAGTGAACAAAGCGTGCTGAATTCCCTGGAATCTAAATGCTAATGCGGCAGCAGGCTGGGGACGTGGAAGGATTTGGTCTTTAGCCGAGAGATTGAGCACCAAATCCAGTGTATATGGCCCGCACGAGTGGTCGATCGATCCGGTCAATTATAGAACGTCATCTGTACGTATGACGATAATTCAAGACCGCCAGGCTCAGTTCGTGCGACGTAAAATGCTACTTTGGTTAATTCACTTTATTTTAGCGGAGCCTGGCTTTTCTGCCTCTCCAATATCTTCTTATGATGTGCATCCCTGAAATTCACAACATGCATCATTGTAATCACACATCAAACGACCGACTCCCTCCAACCGTTAGCCGCACGCCGCTGATTGCCGTTATTAAGATAATCAGCGGGCTCACGTGAGCAAAGACAAACAGAGCTGTCGTTTTTTTATTCGCTCGATACCAGCCGCGTTCTCGCCGACTACGGGTACAAATTCCGACGAGAGCTTTATTTCAGATTCAGGGTTCACGTGAGTGTCAAGATGAGGAATACAATTCTCTTTAAGGTCCTGTAACTTATGGTTCTTATAAGGTAAAAGCCACCAGCTATTTGCCGAAATGCTCACTCAAAATGAACACATGACCCTTTTATTCAAATTGAGTTAACGATGGCCGAAGTGAATATCCCTCCAGACCCGTATAGATAATCTTTCTAGTTATTCAGCTCGCTCACCAATATGTCTCCCAGCTGGTTTAGGACACACCACATGAGCTCTGCTTGTTCTAGGTAGCAAAGAAAGCTCCTGTTCTCCCTCCCCTTTCTGATAGTTAACACAAATAGAAAGACACTTTTCACCATCTCTGCCGTTTCATTTGATTATTGGTCCGTTTGAGGGGGGAGCAGGATATAATTCGACTGATTCTGTGATTTTTTTCTTTTGAGAACTTGAGATTTCTCAAATATTTCGACTGCTTTGTTGCGGGCCGCATTACGGGGGGGTTGTAGATCCGCTTCAAATTTGCCAGCCGCTCCGTCGCCTTTTGCTGCCGCTTGATATTCACGGCGCACAGCCGACCGCTCTCCAGTCGAGAGTGACGAATACGTCGCCGTGTGTTGAAATTCAAAGTAAAATGTGTTTTTTTCCCCCCCCCGTCTCTCACAATGCCTATCTGCAATATGTTTGTTTCTATTCATTTCCCGATTCATGAATAATGTATGATTTGTGTGACACGAGCCTCAGTTATATTTAGGTGTAAACTCAGGAACGGTGACATCATCGTTGACATGTGAGTAAAATGAATGAACATTTCCCTCCCTGTCTGCCGTTCGCAGAGATGAAAACGAGCTGCTGCAGCACGAAGGTTTAGACTGGTGAGGACCGTTTCCACATTTCTCTCACCTTTTTTTGTTTTTCACAGCAAATGAATCAAATTAGTCGACGAGAAGACGCACAGCGACCTCTGCCATCGGTCCCCGGTGGTTCTCCCTGCTCGTGATGTCGCGTTTCTTCAGCGCTGCCCCCGAGCCATTGTTGTTAGTTGGCCTTCTCCATTAGGATTTAACAAATCAGGTTGTTGTTCTCCATCCGGAAACAAATGGCTTGTTCCACACTTATTAATTTAGTCTCATTTTCAAAGTGTCCCTTGTTGTTCGAGTTTTTCTACTTATTTAGCCGAGTTTGGAAGCGAGTGCTGCAGGGATGACGACCCAGAAGTAAGCTTCACACCAGGTCCCTCGATACAATGCCACAAGGGTTTTTTTTCCCATTAAGCTTTGGACTGTTGCAAAAAATAAACTGTGGCAAACATCATTTTTAAGATTTGTACATGTTTTGGTCAAGATAATCTTCACAAATCAAGTAACAAGCTAACGTTAGACCACAGTCAGAGGAGTAAACACACCGAGGCCACTTGTTAGCCACCGCCTTGTTTGTACAGGACTGTCTCAGAAAATTAGAATATTGTGATGAAGTTCTTTATTTTCTGCAATGCAATTAAAAAAACAAAATGTGCATTCATTTCTTTCTTTACAAATCAACTGAAATATTGCAAGCCTTTTATTCTGAATTATTGCTGATTATGGCTTACAGCTTAAGAAAACTCAAATATCCTATCTCTAAATATTAGAATATCATGAAAAAGTATACTAGTAGGGTATTAAACAAATCACTTGAATTGTCTAATTAACTCGAAACACCTGCAAGGGTTTCCTGAGCCTTGACAAACTCAGCTGTTATAAATCTTTTTTTTTACTTGGTCTGAGGAAATATTAAAATTGTATGAGATAGGATTTTAGAGTTTTCTTAAGCTGTAAGCCATAATCAGCAATATTAAAAGAATAAAAGGCTTGCAATATTTCAGTTGATTTGTAATGAATCCAGAATGCATGATTTTTTTTTTTTTTTTAATTAAAGAAAAGAAAATATCATCACAAATATTCAATTTCTGAGAATCTGTATATTCGGACATATTTTATATTGAAGAACAAAATGTTAAAACCTCTTAAACTTGTGTTGACCAAAAGACTTAATTTCAGCCATCTAACCAAAACAAAATATCGACTTCAAACCAGAATATATACATATATATATATATATATGTGTGTATATATGTGTGTATATGTATATATTGAGAATATCAAGCCCAAGCTGCAATCACTTGTATCTCGATGCACATTTAATACTGCAGCCTAATGATATGGGAGAGAAGAAGGCGAAACCATTCTATTTCTCTTTCGAGAATCAATATAATATATTACACAAATGTAGTCCTCGTCTGCATCCTTGCTTTCAATTTTATGGGTAGAGCACTCCGCCAGCGGGATTGTGCACAGCTCATTTCTTCTGGATCTCTCCGGCAAACAATAATTATCGGGAGCACTCGGATGAGTTGCGCCTCTATAAAAGTGTGGGGCGGGGGGAAAAGACGTTCTTCTAGGCCTGTACATTTAGTTATGCACACAGTCATCCTCATTTTTATTTATTTATTTAAACACTTTGCCTAAGAGTACTGTGGGAGTGAATTCATTATTGAACTGAAATCCCATTAAGATGCGTTGAGATACAAGACGGGCTGCATTTTGGCGTGGCTGACTCTCAAACACAGATATCAGCAGTGGAGGTGTGTCACAAACTCACTGCTGTCGAATAAAGAAGGAACACGTGGGACCTCACAGGACTTGAGCATCCTATTCTGCACCGTTTCTGTTCCCTTGCATGGTTGTTGATTCATTCTAAATAGATTGAGTGATGTATTAATTGACATTTGATTATTATGCCGGTGTTATTGGCCCGTTCGTGCTGTGGTGGCCGGATGGATAAGTCTCCCTGTCACGTCTCAGGGACTTAATTAACAGAATACCTAAGGGAGGACACAGACAAGACGAGTTGCGTCATTAGCCGTGAGCCCAGACTCCAATAGGCAGCATCTGTTTTGTGTGTTTCTCTTCTCAGTGTTGTGATTGTACAGCGTAATAAAGCAGAGGGCTCCCTTCAGGCCACACCTGGGAAGAGGGCAGTAATACAAATGCAATGGTTGGATGGCTCCCACTATTCCAGTCGAAGCAGCCCAGCTTCAGGACATCGGGGCCACCGGGGCTGCACATGTGGCCTCATATGGCCGTGCAGCTTTCCACCAAACGCCTTCAGAGGCTCCTTTTTAAACTAGCCCACTGGTGGTGGCGAGGGCTGTGGTTACAATAGGCTTGAATTATAACGATAACGGTGAAGAATGGTTTTCAATAGGCCCAGGATTAGGTGAATTGTGGGGACTGCATTGGATTTGTGCCCGATTGTAGGGCAGCCGGAGCTGGAAGATATTATAGCGTGTGAAAAGTGTTTTATTTCCTCTCTGTCTGCAGGAAAATGGATGGACCGCGAACACCGAGAGATGAAAGGAGAAGAGCGCAGCAC
Source organism: Pseudoliparis swirei (assembly GCF_029220125.1). Classification (NCBI taxonomy): domain Eukaryota; kingdom Metazoa; phylum Chordata; class Actinopteri; order Perciformes; family Liparidae; genus Pseudoliparis; species Pseudoliparis swirei. Next base: position 6,311,082 of record NC_079409.1, read on the forward strand.
AATGAAGGTGGGTAATTAGCTGCGATTGTGGCTTTTGATTTCATCGGCGTAACACAATGCAGTGCGGTGTCTAAATGGAGCATGTTCGTCGAAGGAAAACCACCTGGCCCCGTCTAAATATTCTATTAGGAATAGATAACGTATGTTTCTGGACTGGCCACTAGAGGGTGCTGTTAAGCTGTCGAAGTGAAACCGTATTTCATACCTTTAGGCAGGGCAGAAACTGAAATGACCAGATGGAAGGAATTAAAACCTGGTTCTTTCACCCCAAACTACCTCTCATCTCTGAGAAATATGTATAAAAAATGCTGGTTGTAATTTTATATATTTCTTAAGCTGTTTTCTATTTCACATTCCATCAGTTGAAAGGCGGAGAAGAGACAAGATAAACAACTGGATTGTCACGCTTTCCAAGATCATCCCCGACTGCAATATTGACAGCACCAAGACTGGAGCAGTAGGCCGCCTCCCTTCCCTTCTGCACCTGCCGCCAACTGTTTCCCTCGTTCAAATGGTCACCACTCATCTCTGTCCTTCCCAGAGCAAAGGGGGCATCCTGTCCAAAGCCTGTGACTACATCCGCGATTTGAGGCAGAGCAACGTGCGACTGCAGGAGGGCTTGAAGGAGGTGGAGAGGATACAAGTGGACAATGAGTTGTGCAGGCAGCAGGTAGGAGTATCGGTCTGCGCGAGTCTATTTCGAGCCAAATATTGGCGTCATGTGGCGTTTCCAGGAATTCAATAATGGGCGGAGAAGGTATTCGAATGATAATGTGAAAATCTTCCTTTCGAGGTGGCCGGCTGCTGCGGATAAAGAGTCACAAATAATAAGGCGGCCACAGCGGGCTGCATGTGTGCCTGTGAAGATTGCCACTGCACTGAATAGATGAGTTTGGAGCGCATTGCAACATCCTCTCGCTCGAGTCTCGGAGGCATGAAATCCACCGAGCCCCAGACACATCTTCACTCTTTTCTCGAGAGAGAAAAAACACCCTCTGAGACTCCCGCCTCTGTAGCCGATCATCACAGCCTGACAAAAAAAAGGGATCAAAAGAGTTTGCGCTCCTATAACGTTACCTGAAATCAATGCTTTGAAAGACTGTGGGAATAATACACACAGGGGTTGTGTGAGAACTAACTGTATGCCAATGCACTCAACGTATTGTGAAGTCGTGCAGCGCCACGTCTCCCCATTGACAGAGGCTCTCTGCAATGCACTCTCTGATGCTCAAAGCCGTCTCCTCATTCCCCCAGTGGGGTCGCCCCCCTCCTCCCCAAGGGAAATGTAGCCGAGGTGATACACCTCAAGATTTGATAATCCAGCTGGTGGTGGAATGAGGTGTATTTGAAAAGGGCTGCACACACTCCTCTATAAGCCCGGGGATCGACTCGCCCCGTGTGTGAGCATTACACAGCCGGCACTCTTGGTCTTCAAACAAAAAGAGTTTGGTCTGTAAACTTGGAGCTATATTTAGCTGTCACGGAGATGAAGACGATGATAATGAGATCTTTTTTTCTTCTTTCCCCCCCCCCACCCCTCTTTGTTCTTAAGATCGAAGAGCTGAAGAACGAGAACGCTTTGCTCCGAGCGCAACTTCAGCAGCACGGCATCGAGATGGTCGGAGAGACGCCGCCGCAGTGAAGCAGAGACACACACACACACACACACACACACCAAAACAACAACAACAGGAACCGGGAGGGGCACCACCACTCAAGACACGCAACCGGCACGTTGGAAGAGGAGGCGAGGCGATCGACGGGGGAAAGAAAATGTAAAAGACAAAAAAAAAGAAGTTCTGAAGGACCGCTCTCTTGTGAGTGGCTGCATCCTCCCCTGAGTTCCCAGGTGGAGAAACCCTTCACGCCCAATCGCGTGTGGCTGTCCTCGACCGTCCCGTTGAGATGACCACCTGCTACGACTCAGGAGGAATGTGCTCCGAGGAACGCCAGAGAACCTCTGCTGAACTCCTCCCTCGCGTCGTACTTATGTCGCCTCGCTCATGGACTATGACGTTCTCGCCGTTTAACTGTTGTTCTTCCCCGTCGGTGTATTCCTCCCCCCCCCCCCCTCACCCTCACCCCAGATTACTAATTTTGATTTAGTTTGTGCTTTTATTCTGTTTTGTGTTTTTGAGTTTCGTATTAATGTTTGTTTTTAGCTGCTTTAATTTATTAGTCCGCTTGCTGGCGAGAAGCCTTGATGGAGACCAGTTACACAGACGCTCGTGCACCCCCAGAGAAGCAGATTGCATTTCTAAGTGAGGAAAACATCAAAGTGTGCGACACATTGTTGACGCTACAGAGGGAATTAATGTCAACGCGACACACACACACACACACGCGCGCGCGACGGCGGCTCACCTAGAAACCCAAACGAGCTGCGCCGGCCGACGCTTCTCCACCGATTTATGTAAATAAGACTTCTTGTGTTTTTAATACAGATCGTACACAACGTCAGAGCAGATTATCTCTGGGAGTAAACAATCAATAACTCATTAAGTTCATGCTGGCCCCTTTGTGATGGTGATTACCATGACGCTCGCGTGTGTGTGTGCACAGAAAGGTGGTATACTTGAATCGTTGGGCATTTACGCAACACTTTTAAAAGAGCCAACTGTTATAATTACATATTGAACTGTACAAGAGGATTGTGGACTGGAGGAGGAGGAAGAGGAGGAGGAAGAGGGGGGGGTGCTGTGGTGCAAATTCCAACTGTTATCAAACTTTTCTTTTTTTCTCTCCATATTTGGTTCGTGTGATTTGCCGGCGTCTCGATACGCGTACGAATAAGCCCCACATGTTTCACTTCAAGCTGTTTGCTCTGTTTTGGTATTGCGACGCTTCAGATGCAGCTCAATGCACAAGGAGGAGAGGGGGGGGGGGGGCACCACCCCCCCGGAGAGTGGCACTCAAAAGACTCTGCTCACGATGGAACAGGAGCACACGTGTCGTACTTCTGAGCGGAGCGTAACTCGTTCTCCACGGGAAGAAACAGAAAAGACGGAATACTTTGAAAGTGGGGAAACTTGGAATCGAGCTCACGTACGTCTCCAAACAATACGGCAACGTGCCGTACCAACGGCAACACCCATATTAACATTGTTGATTTCTTTTGTGAATGTATATACATGATGTGTTGTGGGTTTTTTTTTTGCATTCTTTGCGAGCACGCTGGCTCCGCCCCCCTGTCGACAGCCGAGCATCACGTTTTAATACCCCGGAGTGTGCACGCCGCAGGTTCAGCCCTCATGGACGCTGCGTCTGATCCATCAAGCGAGGCGCCTCGCCAAAGTTGAATGATGGATGTTTTGCGGTTGTTTTTTTTTCACGTCGGTGAGAGCGGTGCAGAGAATGTGAAGACATGAATAATGCTTTGGAAGACGGATGTTCACAAATGAGAAGGTCACTCGTGGCTAATTTTCTTTTCTTTCTTCTCCCTGGTGTTTCTTTTTTGAGAAGGGCAAAAAAAATGGAGAGAGAGAGAGAAAGTCTTTTCTGTAGCAGCCTCACTTTTCTCAGGTTAGATTTTAAAGACACCTTTTCTAAGTAATATGGTGGGGAAAAAATAAAACGTTCACAAGCTGATGACCTTTATGGACTTTGGTTGTGGCTCATTGTCCTTCTGCAGGACTTATACAAGCCAATACTTCACACATGTGTTTGTCCATCTGTTAGTTTTAGCACGATAATAAATAATATCATTTGAATAGATTTGAGTGAAATGAGACGTTAGCTCCACTTGACATTTTGACTCGATGCTTCAAAGTAAAATTCATATTTTGAGTGCTCCCGGTTTCAGATGATTTCATCAGCAGTGCTCGCTTGTTTCCATCAACAAATATCTTGAATTTGTTCAACTCTGCTTTGCGTTTTATTCAATTTTTATTACATTGACTACATAGAAGCTCCATTAAAGCCCACGACAACAATGTGAGACATTTCTCTACGACTGTAAATATATTTGCAACAATCTACGTTTTTAAGGGGAAATGACGAACCTAGTTTTTCTTAATTAATAATTATAAACTCAGCTCGGCTTCATCACGCCTGTGTGGGTGTTCTCTGACCAGGTTTGATGAACAGCGCTGGCACCAAACAACCAACCAACTGTCACCAGACGGATTCAAATGATGCCAAATCCTGATTGGAGGTATCACCACGTTCCCAATGGACGAGAGCACAAACGCAGAAGTCTGTCAAAGCAAACAAAACTTTTCCAACTTTGGCAATAAAAAATAAAAAAGAGAACAAATGGTGTAGGACTCCATTCCTCATAGTTAGAAACTGATTGAGAAAATAATGGCTTTTAGATGAGCCAAGAAATGTCCTATTGATGCGGGCTCCTTGGGATTATCTGCCACACTTGTACTTGTACCAAATTTAGATTTATACATTTACTCTGGGAGGGAAATATGAATCGTATTTCATCTCCAGAAATACGATGCATTTAGATGTCAGAGCGACTGGAAATAACCACAAATCCCCACCGCTGTAGTATTCCTGGACATTGTGTGCAGGTGTTCTCCAAAACAATACGCTCGGCCAATCGGCTCGAGTCTTTGGAGGATGGAGCCTCGCTCTCCAGTTCGCCCGATCGATCGATCGACACGCGGGTAAAATTGAAACCGGTTGGTTAAGAAGCTACAGAGGGCACCTTGGGGCGACAGAGATCAATGGTGGATAAAAGGCATCAGCGAGATTGAGCTTTTGATTAGGATAATCTTCTTTTAAGTGCCGACTGGGGTGCAGACTTTGAGACTATTTATAACCCAGACTCATTATCCATCAGGACTCATTAGGCTGACAAACTGTTACGTTTTGCCTCAGTTTTGCCCTCCTCCCCCTCCTCTTCCTCCCCCCCTCGTCAGCTTGCCATTCAAAACGCACTCCAGTCAGCCAGCCAGGCGTCTGTGTGTCCCCGGCTCTGTTTGAAGTGGCTGATCACGTCCTGATAACACGTCCCTCTGTGATTGGGACACACTCTGTCTGTCTGTCTGCCTCTTTCAGCCCCCATCCTGTAAACGCTCACCGAAGAGATGTGCGGCCGGTTCGGAAGAATAACCCCAGAAGGTGTGTGTGTGTGTGTGTGTGTGGGGGGGGGGGGGGTGTAGTGTCACTTCTCACCTCTCGGTGCGGATAATTCACTTACAGTTAATTGATGCATTAATTGGAAGAGGAAAGTGCCATCGAGCCTCGAGTTAATTGTTACTGCTGTGATGGGTACAGAGGAAATGTCTGTCTCCATGTTTGCCTGGAGGGTGGGACCAAGCCAACGACTGGGAAATCCTTCATGTGAAATATCATTTTTTTCTCCTTCTTTTCTTCTTCACATGAAAGCACGTCCAGCACAGCACACGGTTGACTGGTTTCCATTGAACTCAACACATCCTGCTGGCATCGCCTCGTGGTCCTGCAGGCTTCGTCTTACTTTCGTGCTCCTTGAGCTGTACAGGCGCTCACCGCCTTGCAGCTCCACGTCTCCGTCCACATCCCCCCTCTCGGAGGTTGTTTATCTATCCTCGTGTACACCGCGCTGATTCATCTCCCTGCATTAATAACTAGAACGGGCACTCGGTAGAGCGCATACCTTCGCATATCACAAGATTGGGCATTGAATTATGAACATGTTGGCATTAGTTGCATGCCAATTGGATAAAAATTGACCGTGCTATGGTAAAAAGAAGATGTTGACCTTTCCATGACCTTGACCTTAATCTTTGACCCGATTGATCCCAAAATCGAATCAAATGGTCCCCGGATAATAACCAATCATCCCACCAAATTCCATGCGATTTGGTATAACACTTTTTTTGTTATGCGAATAACACGCATACAAATAAATAAATAAATACACGGCGATCAAAACATAACCTTCCGCATTTTCAATGCGAAGGTAACTACACAGCATCCGTCTCGAAATAGAAGCATTTGCACAAAAAGGTTCGGGGCACACGGACCATCTGAGATGGTTTGTTGTTATTTTTGAATTATCGCTGTTGAACTAAATGTAAAATGATGTTTGCATTTGTTGACAAAGGTGTTTGATTAAGAAATAGGAAGACATAGTGGTGAACAGTGCGTGTTGCAGGAGTCCTACAACCATGAGTCTCATGGTTGTAGGACTCACAGGTTCCTCGTCACTTCAGTGGGTTTTCTGTGCGATCATAAGTTTATAATAACATGTTGTTCTACGACATAAAGCAATATATTTCAGCCTCTACCCAGCCTCTTAAAAAGGGCAGTTTCTAAAACAAGTGGCTACATGAGAAGACAAAACATCATTAAGCCGACTAGTCCGAAGAAGTATGTCATCCGATGATAAATGAGATCGCAGGTGATGAACGCTCTGATGATCCTGATCATTATTAAATATGATGTACATTCCTGAGCCACACATAGGAAGGTCAGATGACTCGGGTCAGAATCAGATCTGAGACGTTATCCTCTGTCATTCATACGCATTAGTTTAATTTTATTTCTTCTTTTATTGTGTCCGTGAGGCCTGTTCTCTCTATTAAAGAGTTCTTGTACAGATTATCACTAACCAAGGATCCAATAAGGGTTGGAGCAGTATAGCACAATGACTTAACTCCATTTCCTTATTTAATCAAGCTGATTTACGCATTAGAAGAGACCAGTGATGGACTGGTTAATTGTTTCCTGTAATGAAGAACGTGAAATGGTTGATGCCTGCATGATGATCAGAGAAGGTTTCTGACAAAACATCATTGTCTTTGACCACGTTTTCACAGTAAAACAGCTTAAAAAGAAAATTAAAAGACCTTTTTTTACTATACAAGATTGGAGTGTAGATTATATCGAAGGGACGACTCCACACGTGATTTTGCATTTGCACGACGATGCATCGCCCCGTTGCAGAAGACGTATCTGACTCGTATTTCAGCTTTTAAATCCCACATCGGGAGAATATTTTGCCGAAAAGCCAATTCATGCTTCGTGTCATCTGGAAATCCGAAACTGTATTTCCAATCGTCATAAACATACAAGCGCATGCATGGAATGTAAGCTAGCCTAAAGATTAGGAGCAGCGGACCGCTGGGAAGGATCCATCGATCCGCCAACCACGCGGTTCAGAGGACGACCGAGCTGCAGCTGCTGCGTTCATGAACTTTCTACCAAGGCGTAAATAAGGAGCATGCAGTTTATGTCACGGCGCTACTAGAGTGGACCCAAAAGCACGACTCCGACAGGAGTAACAAAGATGAATGTCTTTGGTGGAAAACAGGCTGGGTCAAAACCGGGAGATCAGTCGAAGAAGCAAACAAGTCCAAAAAAGGGGCGGGGCAGATAATCAGAGGTCAGGGCAGGCAGGCAGGGTCAGAACAGGCAGGTCAGAAATATACTCTAATAACACTGGAGAACTTGGCACGAAAACACAAGACAAACTGGCAGAGGATAAGTGGAAGTGAGGGAGCTAAATAGTGAGGGACTAATGAGGGGATGGGCTGCAGGTGAGAAGGGCGTGAGGACCAGGTGAAGGAAATGAGGGACTAACGAGGTGATCAGAGGCAGGTGAGGGGAGTTGGACTGACGAGATGGGGAGCAGGATCTGGAATGACACGGGATGAAAACAACTACTACAAAAAGGAAGGTGTGGAGCTGAACTGTTACAGATTAACTCACAGCAGCAGCTCCCTGTATCCAACACACACTGAGATTATACCAAAACCTTTCAATGGATTTTCTCTGGCCTTTGTCAATTTGTCAAACTCTATCTCTATTTTGCAGTGGGAAACTGGACGAGTTTCTTTGCCAGCAGATTTTTTTTCCTTCTTCGTTGAGTGTTTTGGGGGAATTGTTTTGCCTTGAGAGATTCTGACGGAGGAGAGGGGAGAGAGACGGGAATGAAGAGTCGCCGCTCAGACTTTGAACCGGGAACATTTGTGTTCATGGCGAAGGCCTTGACCTCACGCTCATTATATAACGTTTACCCAATGTCATTCAATCGTACATGAAGTCTGTGAGTTTTTATTGACTCTTTATTGTCAGGAACTTTGAGCGACATTCTTTTTTTATAAAAAGTATGTATGAAAATCATTTATTATTAGGGTCCTTGTGACGACTTCGTCATGGAGGAACTTATTGTGTTTCTAGGAATTATTCTTCCTCTTTTTCTATTTCTCGAGCAATGAAAGTGTTTCTGGGGGCTTTATCATATCCCACAAGTTGTTAAATTGGCCATGCATATCAGGACTGGTGAAAAATGTGATATTTTGGAGGTCTCGCATTTGCGTGTATAGAATATAATCTATATAATATACACTACCGTTCACAAGTTTGAGGTCACTTAGAAATGTATTTGTTTTTCAAAGAAAAGCACTGTTTTTTCAATAAAGATAACATTAAATTAATCAAAAATACACTCTATACATTGTTAATGTGGTAAATTAATATTCAAGGTGGAAATGTCTGGTTTCTAATGAAATATCTCCATCAACTATCACTCCAGTGTCTAATGGTACATTGTGTTTGCTCATCGCCTTAGAAGACTAATGTCTGATTAGAAAACCCTTGTGCAATTATGTTAGCACAGCTGAAAACAGTTATGCTGGTGATATAAGCTATACAACTGGCCTTCCTTTGAGCTTGAAGTTTGAAGAACAAAATGAATACTTCAAATATTAATCATTATTTCTAATCTTGTCAATGTCTTGACTATATGTTCAATGACATTTTCAATTCATTTGATAAATAAAAGTGTGAGTTTTCATGGAAGACACGAAATTGTCTGGTTGACCCCAAACTTTTGAACGGTATATATATTTTAATGAAATTTCCCCACTGGGACAAATAAAGGAATGTCATATCATATCATATCATATCATATAATATAGTCCGGTAAGTACCCTAAACGTGGGTAAATTCTCGAGGGCCAGGTCAAAGCTGCTAGCAGCTTTAATTATTCTAATTATGTCTTCGGCAATGTTTTGAATGCCATGAAGGTTGACACTGTGGAAAATCCCAGCAAAATATTGCAACATGCCCCCAATTCAATTCAATTCAATTCAATTCAGTTTATTTGTATAGCCCAATTTCACAAATTACAAATTTGTCTCGGAGTGCTTTACAATCTGTACACATAGACATCCCTGCCCCAAAACCTCACATCGGACCAGGAAAAACTCCCAAATAACCCTTCAGGGGGAAAAAAAGGGAAGAAACCTGCAGGAGAGCAACAGAGGAGGATCCCTCTCCAGGATGGACAGGTGCAATAGATGTAATGTGTACAGAAGGACAGATTTAGAGTTAAAATACATTCAATGAATATGACAGAGTGTATGAATAGTTCATAGTAGGCATATTCCACGATGGAGACCTCCACGATCCATCAGGCAGATGGCGGTGGGGAGGAGGAGTGGGCGGAGTCTCAACAGGACAGTGGCGTAGTCATGAGCAGGAATTCCACGACCCAGACCTCGATGATCCATCAGGCAGATAGGATCTATGCCGTCTCATAGGGTCCGATGACCCCATGAGACGTGAAGTCAAAAGGACTCCGGGGAGAAAGCAGAGTTAGTAACGTGTGATTGAGAGATGAAAATTCATCCTTAAGGAGAGAAAAAAGAGGAGATAGGTGCTCAGTGCATCCTAAAACGTCGCCCGGCAGCTAAAAGCCCATAGCAGCATATCAAGGGGCTGGACCAGGTGAACCTGATTCAGCCCTCACTATAAGGTCTGTAGAAGAGGAACGTCTTCAGTCTACTCTTAAACGAGGTGACTGTGTCTGCCTCCCAGACTGAAATTGGAAGCTGGTTCCATAAAGAGGAGCTTGATAACTAAAGGCTCTGGCTCCCATTCTACTTTTAAGACTCTAGGAACTACAAGTAGTCCCGCATTTAGTGAGCGTAGCTCTCTAGTGGGCAATATGGTACTACAAGCTCCTTAAGATATGATGGTGCATCACCAATCAAGGCTTTGTAGGTTAAGAGAAGAATTTTAAAAGTGATTCTTGATTTTACTGGGAGCCAGTGCAGAGCAGCTAGTGCAGGAGTGATGTGATCTCTTTTCTTAGTTTTAGTGAGAACACGAGCTGCAGCATTCTGGATCAACTGGAGGGACCTAAGAGATTTATTAGAGCAGCCTGATAATAAGGAGTTGCAGTAATCCAGTCTCAAGTAACGAACGTGAACCAATTTTTCTGCATCTTTTGAGACAAGATGTGCCTGATTTTTGAAATATTACGTAGATGAAAGAATGCAGTCCTTGAGATTTGCTTTACGTGGGAGTTAAAGGACAAGTCCCGATCAAAGATAACGCCAAGATTCTTTACAGTGGTGTTGGATGCTAGGGCAATGCCGTCTACAGAAACCACATCACCAGATAATTGATCTCTGAGGTGCTCAGGGCCGATTAAAATTACTTGGTTTTGTCTGAGTTTAACATCAAGAAGTTGCAGGTCATCCATGTTTTATGTCTTTAAGACATGCTTGAATTTTACCGAGTTGGTTGCTCTCCTCTGGTTTTATCGATAAATATAGTTGAGTATCATCTGCATAACAATGAAAGTTTATGGAGTGTTTCCTGATAATATTGCCCAAAGGAAGCATGTATAAGGTAAATAAAATTGGTCCAAGCACAGAACCTTGTGGAACTCCGTCATTAACGTTGGTGGTTATCGAGGCGTCATCGTTTACAAATACAAACTGAGATCCATCTGATAAATAGGATTTAAACCAAATTAGTGCCGTGCCTGAAATGCCAATGGACTGCTCCAGTCTCTGTAACAGGATGTCATGGTCAATGGTGTCGAATGCAGCACTAAGGTCTAACAAGACCAGGACAGAGAGGAGTCCTTTATCTGCTGCCATTAAGAGGTCATTTGTAATTTTCACCAGTGCCGTCTCGGTGCTGTGGTGTTTTCTAAATCCTGATTGAAATTTCTCAAATAAACTATTATGATGTAGAAAGTCGCACAACTGATTTGCGACCACTTTCTCAAGGATCTTGGAGAGGAAGGGGAGGTTAGAGATCGGTCTGTAGTTAGCCAACACCTCTGGATCCAGAGTGGGCTTCTTCAGGAGAGGTTTAATAACAGCCACTTTGAAGGAGTGTGGTACGTGGCCTGTTAGCAGAGACACATTGATAATATCTAATAGAGAGCCGCCAATTAAAGGCAAAACGTCTTTAAGCAGCCTCGTCGGGATGGGGTCCAAGAGACAGGTAGACGTGTTCGGAGTAGAAACCGTTGAAGATAATTGGTCACGGTTGATGGGAGAAAAGCCCTCCAAATATACACCAGGGCATAATGTGTCATAATGGGCAATGAACACACAATGGAATTTCCCACAGTCACCATTCTCAAAATGCAGACACCGATCATCGCCCCCGAGCTCCATGCTGCCCCCGCAGTCTGAAACGTGACACTGCGCTTGTTTTAGCCCGTGACAGTCCGGGAGGCCCGTGTTTATTTACACATTGACGCTTTCATGTCACACTAACACCGTGTCCCAGATTTGAAGGGAAGTAAACACTCGAGGCGACACCCTGGCTGTGTTTGAGGGGGTGACGAGGGTGGTGGGCACATCGGACGGAAGGTGAGCGGGATTTGTGGAGTGTCTCGCAGCTCCGTGCGAGGCAGGTATAGGGACCGAGAGGAAGAGGAGGGGGAGAGGAGGAGGAAGAGGGGGGCAGAAACATAGATGATGAAACAGAGACAGACGGGAGCAATGCCCTCGACCGGGGAGGGGAAAGCTAGAGTGGCGCCTGGCTTTGTTTGGCCAGAAGATTCCTGCCGATAGCCTCAGTGACTGATAGGACACACACACACACACACACTCAGGAAACACAGGCCAAAACACACCACTTGGAAAACCCATAACTAAAAAAAGCTTTTGTTTTTTTGTACCCCTTTTATTGTTAAAAAAACTCTTCTCACTTAATGCTCACACAGGGAACCTGGATATGATATTTTTATCCTGGTACAGATGCATATATTCAGATTCCTCGCCTGCCGATGCATGGCGAACAAAATGACACGTGTTCATCTCGATCCGACGCGCTGTGTCGGTTCGAGTCGACACAAAGACACACACACACACACACACGCACAGAAAAAGGGTGAAATGCATAAAGTGCAGACATCGCGACGCCCTCTCGTCATATCGGGCCGTCGTGGGTCCCTTCCAACAGTAGGCCGAGGCATTCGTCGGCGTATTTGTTGACACACGATGTTGTGGTCACCCAAAACAAGCACGCGGGCCAGCGGGGTTATCGGTGAACGAGACTGTCTGACGCAGGGGCCCCGGCGCCGCATGGCGTTTCACTAATTGAGTCGGCACAGGCAATTTGGAGACACTTTGAAGGTATAATGAGAATTCAAAAGGCCCCCGATGTTATCGGCTCAGGCGGCCTTCCCCGTTGATCAGTTTGCATTTCATTTCCACATTTATTGATTTTTTTGTACTTTTTCCGCAACCCAGATGCTGTTTTTTTTTATAGTTCTCTCTCTGACGGGCTAATTAACCTGAGTTTTCTTTTAATTTATCGCCGCTTCAGCGATAAGGGGATTAATTATTCATGCGATTTTTAGGGGTTGCGTTTTTCTTCTTCTTCCCACTGCATTGTTAACAATCGGGGGGTTATTATAATTATGACGTCGTCATTAAATCCACACAGTTTGACATATTTATCAACCTAAACGATCGTTAACATGCGGCGCGCCGGTAAATTAATAACTGTGGTTTAATGGAACAAAAGCAGCCGAGACCGAAGAGAGATTGTGTCACGTCGTCACGAAATATACAGCAGACGTGTTGAGTTGTGCCTGGAGCAACGAAGACATAATAGACCTCATCAGATGACATCATATTCATCTTTAACAAATGCACATTGAAACACCTTTACTCTCAAATGGAGGATTTTAATCCCGGCCACTATTCCGACCGCTCTCAAATGGATTTGATGTGGTTCAACTGCAGGTTCTTGTGTATTGTGCAAAAAACCAGAATGGGTTGAAAATAAGGGGCTAATTATACCATTTAAGAGGTTGTAATTACATCCTTTGGACTAAGCAATGGATATTCCAAAGTGGCCCCCTTCTCCTTAGTGAAGGATTCCCCGGGTCCAAACAAGTGCAGCTCAGTCAGCCGCGTGATACGTTGACCCATGCCGCATTGACCTTTGCTGTGGGAATCTCCAGCGCTCTTTCCAGCTGGTTCCAGGAAGAAGAAGAAGAAGAACGAGGGAGAAAAAAAGTACACATTGCTCTCATATATTGTAGGGGGGAAAAAAGAAAGAAAAGACGTTCCTCCAGCAGCGGCAGCTTGTTCATGTGTGGAATTACAATGCGGGGAAGTCTGCGGCAAGTCATTTATTTCAAAAGTTCATTGTGGATTTCATTTTTGCTGAACGGAGAGTGGGGCCCACATTCAAAGAATAGATCAGCCCCCACCTGCCCCACCCCCCCCCCACTCCCCTCCTCCCTACCCCAGTGTTGCAGCACTATGAAAGGGAGAGAGGACGAGGTCAAAAACTTCCCCGGTGGAGTGAGGTAACCTCTGCCAGGAATGGGCCGGGCCTCCCGGAGCGATGAGGCAACACTGAGCCCGGCCGCGTGTATAAATACCAGAACGTGTACTCAACCGGCAGACAGACAGCGGAAGGACTCTAACGAGCTGAAGGGGGTCACCGGAAAAAAATCGGAAGGAAAAAAAAATCCACTTGCCCGGACCATCACCAACGATACTGTGGCGCTCGAGCCCCATGAGAACGAAGGCCCATCGACTCCACTCTTCAAAGGATTTAATAACTAAACCGTCTTAACCCCCCCCCCCCCCTCGCTAAAATGAAGGCATTCAGCATTGCAGTTGCAGTGACACTCGTGCTCGCCTTTATTTGCATTCTGGAGAGCTCTGCCGTCCCATTCACCGGGGTAAGAATTTGATTTCAACTCGACTTCAAGAAGCGCTTATCCGCCGCGTGAATGTGTTTTTTTCTTCTCGGGATGCTTTAAAAAAAAAATGTTTACAAAAAATGCCGGCTCCTAAATGTGCATAATTCATTAACAGGTGCAAGAGCTGGAGGAGGCAGGGAGCGATGACACTCCAGTTGCGGCACATCAAGAAATGTCAACGGAATCGAAGGCGGTATGTTCAATGGACTGAATGAATTAAAGGCAATTAGCAGCCAGCAAATTAAAATGTGAGTGGATTGTTCCCTCCCCCAACGGAGTGTTCCCTGTGCCGGAGATAAACGCTCTGCTCTCGTGTCTCTTTCCTTCGAAAAACAGATGCCGGGTCACATCAGGCCGAAGCGCGAGAGCCACCTCTCCTTGTGCCGCTGGTGCTGCAACTGCTGCAGGGCCTACAAGGGCTGCGGCTTCTGCTGCAGGTTCTGAGGTCGGCCGCAACCAACCACCAAATATTGATTTATTGCACTTTTCCCCCTTCGCCCCCTCTCCTCCTCCCCAAATGACCTTTTTTCTCTTGACCTCTTCCTCCAATGCGTCGCCTGTGCTACACTGTACACACGCACCACGTGACAGAAGGCGGTGTGTGGTTCACGGAGGTGGCACTGGGAAAAGAAAATGTATTTATTTGATATGTGTTAATACTTTCCCACTGAGAGTCTTTTTGTAAAGGGCAACGATATGTAAATGCGTTTCTAAAAATAATCCACATCTTCATTTAAATCGAGTGCAACGAGTTGATAGACGGTGTTGAATAAATGATGAACACTTTACGCAACTGCTTTGTGTCATTAATTGAGGAACTATTGAACAGCAGTGGGTCTTTACAGAGAGATTCTATACCTGTTGTGCAGTATGTGTTATTAAATCGAATGAAGAACCTTTACCGGTTTATGAAACGGTCTCAATTTAATACTGATGCCTCCATATGACCCGCATAATTAAAACGACACCATCAGCGAGACGTTCAGGTGTCTCCGTTACTCCGAACAATCGTCTTCAGAGCAATCAAATCAGATGTTGTCAACATCAGATGAAACGGAGCAGCTCAGACTCTGGGCCTCTGCCCTGACACGGCTCCTGGACCGTGTTGCTGGGGCCCCTGGTCCATGTTACTGGGGCCACAGCACAGGAGAACCAGGACCAGGACTGTGTGGGGAAGACTGTCAGATTCTGCTGCAGAAAAAACAACGAGGTGTTTTTTTTTAGGGAGCTGAACATTAAAGTTTCTTCCTTCTGAACTGAAATTGATAAAATGTGATTTATTAATTTTTTGTGTGTGGATTTGGTCACACTTTAATGTGAATGCATTCACACACTTTACTCATTTAACACAAAACAATTTAATATCACTTGAAACACTTGACACAATACATATGAAGTGTTAAAGAATCAATATGCATAACGTTCATATGCTATAAACATCTGTTTCATTATAATGATGTCAGTGATGACCAGGACTCTGACAGACAACACCATACTTCCTGTTCTTTCTCTGAATCGTAGCCTTGTGCAACAAAACACTTCCTCTTGTTCGAGTGTCCTGCAATTTATTTGTGTGTGTGTGTGTGTGTGTGTGTGTGTGTGTGTGTGTAGGGGGGGTAACTGGGGATTAATTGAAAATCCTCATCACGACAGAGCATATTTTCCGCAAAACAATAGAAATGTATATAAACAAGTGCGCTTCCATATTTCCCGTCTGATCTGCGAGAGCAGAGAGCGCTCACGTCACTATCCGGTGTCGAACATATCACACGCGGTGGGAAAAAAAATTCCCGAAAACCCCGGCCGCGGTGGCCATTATCGACAGGGTGCCCTCTGCTTGCTCCGCTGGTTATTGCAGCTCCGACCGGCGAGTCAATAATCCGT
This sequence comes from Pseudoliparis swirei, assembly GCF_029220125.1. Lineage (NCBI taxonomy): Eukaryota > Metazoa > Chordata > Actinopteri > Perciformes > Liparidae > Pseudoliparis > Pseudoliparis swirei. Next base: position 6,326,881 of record NC_079409.1, read on the forward strand.
TCACTCAGAAAGGTGTTGCTCTCGCCGCTGCTCCTCACACGGCGGCTGCTGAACCACGGCAAATCAAATGAATCAAAATCAATACAAGCCAGAGGAGAGAAATACAATCGTGTCGTAAAGAAAAGGCCAAACAGCAAGAAAAAAAAGGATAAGGTAGCAGAGGCTGAATTCCCTCTCTGGATTATCAGCTGCACGTCATGCATGAGCCGTGTGGTTTAGCGGTAAAACGGATGCTTACATGACTGGCATGCAACTTTGCTTTTGTGGAAGATGAATCTGTGTTTCCCCCCCCCCCTCCCCTTGGAAAGATTATTTCGGGCTACGTGTGTTTACGTTCCCGCTTCTGCTCTTCATCAACTATCTGCTGCAGGAAAAACTGTTTTTTTTTAAAAGGTCACAATTCAGTTCAATTCAGTTTATTTGTATAGCCCAATTTTAGAAATTACAAATTTGTCTCGGAGTGCTTTACAATCTGTACACATAGACATCCCTGCCCCAAAACCTCACATCGGATCAGGAAAAACTCCCAAATAACCCTTCAGGGGGAAAAAAGGGAAGAAACCTTCAGGAGAGCAACAGAGGAGGATCCCTCTCCAGGATGGACAGGTGCAATAGATGTAATGTGTACAGAAGGACAGATTTAGAGTTAAAATACATTCAATGAATATGACAGAGTGTATGAATAGTTCACATATTGTGTGTCACACTGGTGTGTCTCCATAAAAGTCCTGTTGGCGCTGGGAAGCTGGAGATCTCAAACGGGGACTCTTGCTCCTCATCGTGTCACTCCTCGTATGTTGTGCCATAGCTGAAATAAAAAGAAAAAAAACATTTCAAAAAGAGGGAAAAGTGCCCACATACAGAAACTCAGACTTCTCTACACTAGAAATATTATGCAGGCAGTCAACACCGAGGTAAAATGTGAAAGGCTGAGTGCTCACAGGCTCACATGCAGAGTGACTGACACTTGAAAGGAGGTTAAAACATGAAGTGTTTTACTCTTAAAGGAAATATTTTACACCAGTCTGCAATCGACTTCTTTCCGATTCGTCCTTGTTTATTCACGCCTCGCAGCAGTCGGCAATATTTGCGCAACAGCTAAAAAGATGTTTGTGTGGCGTGAGTCACGAGATGGAGCGGTGGCGTCTGCGTGAAACCGCTTTGTGCTTCACTCAAACTTTTATATGTTTTAAGTAACAGATGCATAACTTTACTGAGGGACAAGGTTAAACACACGATAAATACAATTAAGTATCTTAGATGGAATGATGTGATGTGCAGCAGGATGTCCCTTCTCCCTTTACAGCAGCTATATTCACTGTTTTTGAAGCCATTTGATATAAGAAAGTCTGAACATCTGCACGTCATTTGGGTAAAAACAGGATATGCTGAGGGCAAATTATCCTGTGGAGCCGCCATCTGAATTTTTATATAATTGTTGTCAAGCTGTCTTCTTCCTTCTGAGGACTCGAATGCAGCACATGTTGAGGATGACGGAGTTCCACTCGTGCCACCTCAAACGAGAGGCATCACCTGTTGGATGTTACTATTATGAAGTTGCATAACATAGGCCTGCATACGTAGGGTATAAACAGCATTACTAATCTCAAAACCTATTTTTGGTATTGTGTGCTCTGTAGAGTTCACAGGATTAATTATTTAATTTGAATTTACAATCAAGGATCCCCATCAACGGCGAGTACGTGTGGTCCTCAATATTGTAAAAAGAATATGAGGTCACAGAAGAACATTTAAAATCTATTACGTTGGATTTATTGGGGTCATCCAGACAATTTGGTGTCTTCCATGAAAACTCACTTTTATTTATCAAATTAATTGAAAATTGAATAGAAAATATAGTCAAGACATTGACAAGGTTAGAAATAATGATTAATATTTGAAGTATTAATTTTGTTCTTCAAACTTCAAGCTCAAAGGAAGGCCAGTTGTATATCTTATATCACCAGCATAACTGTTTTCAGCTGTGCTAACATAATTGCACAAGGGTTTTCTAATCAGACATTAGTCTTCTAAGGCGATTAGCAAACACAATGTACCATTAGAACACTGGAGTGATAGTTGATGGAAATGGGCCTCTATACACCTATGGAGATATTTCATTAGAAACCAGACGTTTCCACCTAGAATAGTCATTTACCACATTAACAATGTATAGTGTGTATTTTTGATTAATCTTATCTTTATTGAAAAAACAGTGCTTTTCTTTGAAAAATAAAGACATTTCTAAGTGACCCCAAACTTTTGAACGGTAGTGTATATATATACAGTATTTTTTAAAAGTTGTGTCATTTCAGTATTTTTCAACCTAAAAAGCTAAAAACCCGAAAACCCCTCCCCTCCCATGATGCACGGTGTTCGTAAACGCGGTAGCTTTTAGGAATGCGTCGGCTGTGTGCCATCGCCCCGTTAAGTGCAGCATCACACCGGCAGACTATTTACATCCTTCTCACACACCGTTTACTGGCTTTTTGTATTCATCCATAATGGAGGGAACGTCGCCCCAGGCTGTTTAACGGGGAACTTGTGTCATTACGTACGAGCAGACAGGGGGCCGCTGTTATCACGAACAGTTAAAGACTGGACCTGTTTTTATGTTCGGTGCATCAGCAGACAAATTGCATTCCTATTGGAGTGAATTCAAGGAACTCCAGCTTGGAGAGCTTTATTTGGACTGAAAATCTTTTAAAAGGTCTCGGACTAAATCTGATGTTCAATGTATTTGTGACGATTCATTTAAATTGGAATGAATTCTTATTTTATTTCCTCTTATCCTATTTTTATATTGTATGACTTTATGTGTTCCCCTGCCTTCTTGGTCGCCCTTTTATTTTGACACAATGCAAGGCCTGAAACTAGCTATAGGACGTCCACTAAAGTTGAGACAACAAAAAATGTTCTTTTACAAATGCTAAGAATAAAGTCATGCTAAGAATAAAGTCAATGGAGGAGCGTGTACAAAACAACTTGTGTTGGAGAGCGCTGAGTTTGAACTTTAACACACACACACGCACACACACATACACACAAACACACACACAATGTGCTGCCATCGGTCAGTTTTGACTATTCATCGTGTCATGATAATCAATGCCTCTATGATCCGTGTTCATTTTGGAAGTTGTCATGCCACAACCGCCACAGACACACACACGCACACACACACACACACACACACACACTCCGGAGTGAGATTGCAACTGACATCCTTCAACCTTTATCATCATCCACCAATAGCCATTGGTGCTTTCACGTGATGGATTCATGTGGAGACGATATATTTTATTCTTAAAAACAATATTTGGTCTGATTATTCGTTTTTTAATTAGTTGCCATATACATTGGAAAAGTAAATATTGCCTTTTTTGTGTGTTTAGATGATAATTGGTCGTCACTGCATGTGGTGTACATGTAAACTGCAACATGGATGTTCTCTGGAAAGCTCCACATGTTTAATACATGTTGAAAAGCGTTCATGAATCACTACATTTTATAAACTGGCATTGGAGTAGCAACACGGGTTGTTCTCATAAAAAAGAAAATCACATCAAATGAAGAGCCAATTGAGAAGAAATAACCCTGTGAAGTGGCCCAACACATTTCCATTTTCTATTGGAAATATATCAAGTAAAAAAAAAAAAAAAGACTAAAAGAAGAAGAAGAAGAAGAAGAAGAAAGCTTTTTAAATGCCCTTTCATTTAAGTGTCTGGCGAAATGGAAGAAATAAAAAACCCTCAAAAGGGTAAAATATTTTATTTCAGAGTTACTCAAACCTGGCAGAATTGTGCCCTTCTCGAGAGTTATTTCAACCGAGACCTCCAGTGATTCTAGAAATGAAGTGTGTGCCCGTGGTCGACGGCTGCACATCGCGGGGTTCTTCTCAGTTCTCGACAACAGGGGAAGAGAAGCGAGAGCTCGGTCCAAACCCCGGTCCATCCAACACGCTAAATAAAGCCAGGACCCGGCCTCTAAACTGCCCGACAGAGTCGAACGCCAGAGAGGAGAAAGGAAAAGAGTCATCGCAAGAAAAACAACATTCTTGAGCGTCGATACAACTTCAAAATAAAATGTTGGAACGACGCGAATGAATGCCACGGGCAGAACTGGCACGACGATCCCTGTGTCGTCTCATCCGTGATCGCTCGGCGCTTCCACTGCAGGCACATTTGTTTATTGGATTTCAAGTTAACTCCTCAAGTGTGACAACACGGGCGTGGACATTTAATGTGTCGGAGGAAGACGGCCCTTCAGATCACAGCATTTTGCTTCGAGTAAGATCAGGAACGTCTCAACGCGTGGGGGAAACTCTCCATTTTGAGCAAATGAGAAACATCGGCACAGGCTGGCGGCCAATCAGGTGTCGGCTACAACTCCCTGAAGGTGTCGGGTGGACAGGTAGGGCACGACAGGACAACACAACCGGACTGTGTGAAGACACACCGCTGCCGGTCATTTGCAATGAGAAGACGGGCCTCCCTCATGTCGAGCACAACGGGGTCTTTCTACCGGGAGACACATTCTGGGTCAGTCAAAGGGGGGTCACAAGTTCTCATCTCTTTATTGATATCTTCTCGACTGCAGAGCATTTATGGGCACACTGTCCCACTTTTAACAAGCCTTTATTCACAGCAGACATCTTGGAGTTGTCACAAAGGAAAATTCTGTTCCCAATAACATTCATGTTGTCTCCGTTTATTTCAAGGATCCGGGGAGAGGGACAATGAGCCAGCATGAACGATGTCCGGGAAATAAAAGCTGGAATTCAGACATTATTAAGAGTTTGGGAGCGTTGCTATCGCCTTGAAGCTAACGATGCTAACAGTGCTAACGGAACAAACTCGTGCCAGAGCGGCGGCTGTGAACTCGCCACTCGGGCCCCCCTCACATGCATGAGCATGCCATGAAAGCATTCCATTGTTTTGGCAAATAGTTGGCTGCTATGTTCATGTTATATTGTGCTCCTTTAATTTCAATGGCCACAACAAGTGCACTCCGTGGTTCTCTCGTCTACTTTCTTTCTTCAGTCTTTCTTGGCTTTCTTGAAACGGGCATGCTGTCTCCTTTACCTTGTACCATCTGAGAAGCTGCGATTGGAAAAAGGGCATGCACCTTCAAATAATACTTGTAGGTGATCGGACCGTCTTACAATCAAACTCTTGCCAAAGCCACAAAAAGCCGACAGTGCTGGATTTTACTCTTTTATTAATAAGTACACTACCGTTCAAAAGTTTGGGGTCACTTAGAAATGTCTTTATTTTTCAAAGAAAAGCACTGTTTTTTCAATAAAGATAACATTAATCAAAAATACCCTCTATACATTGTTAATGTGGTAAATGACTATTCTAGGTGGAAACGTCTGGTTTCTAATGAAATATCTCCAGAGGTGTATAGAGGCCCATTTCCATCAACTATCACTCCAGTGTTCTAATGGTACATTGTGTTTGCTAATCGCCTTAGAAGACTAATGTCTGATTAGAAAACCCTTGTGCAATTATGTTAGCACAGCTGAAAACAGTTATGCTGGTGATATAAGCTATACAACTGGCCTTCCTTTGAGCTTGAAGTTTGAAGAACTAAATTAATACTTCAAATATGAATCATTATTTCTAACCTTGTCAATGTCTTGACTATATTTTCTATTCAATTTTCAATTCATTTGATAAATAAAAGTGAGTTTTCATGGAAGACACAAAATTGTCTGGATGACCCCAAACTTTTGAACGGTAGTGTAAATCCTCTTAGTTCTGGAATAACAGATGCTAATGCATCTGTCTTGAGGAGCCGCCATTGTTGTTTCTGCAGGAGCAGTGAAGTCTCTGCGGTGCGTCACGCTCACTTAAACCGTAACTGCTATTAGCTCCTCCCAGGACACGGATTGGTCTGCACAGAAACGCATCACTTGAAACAAAATGATCTTATAAAACTGAGAAAGTCGAGCTGCTACGCAATAATCTCCCCTCGGGCTCTCTGTAGTTTTGTCCCAACGGAAAGGATGGCGCACAATAAATATAATGTGATGATGTTGTATTCATTGCGTTGACTTGGGAATGAGTTACAGACGAATACATCACATTGAGCAAATGAAAAAGACACTCGCGGTGATTGAAATTAGTCATCACGTTTTCTTTCTTCTTTATAAACCAAAGTTATGCATACGGCACCAGAGAAAGTCTTTACAAGTTCACAGGGAAAGTTGCAGTTGAGACGATGACGGGGACAATATATGATGATCAGGTGAAGATGTTTAGTCAGTCGGAACACTTCAAATACGTCCTTAAGATTACGGTTTTGTTAGTTATTAAAATGTAAATAATTCCAAAGAATGCTGTGTGTTAAAACAAAGTGAAGCCAATGAAGAAGTGCATTATTTCTAATAGCCAGCGGGGGTCACGAAAAGAAGTCTGATTGTACTTAAGTCTATGAGAACCCTTCACAGTGTGTTTCCAGCTCATGACAAATCAATTATACCATGTTGGTTGCCTCTTTAGCACCCTTTACGTCGCTTGTGGTTGCAAAAAAACAAGACGGCGACAACCAAATACCAGGATGGCAACGGCTGGAATGCCGAACTTGAGGCTTCAAAACAGCCGTGACACGTGTGATGTCACGTTGATACGTCCTCTCCTTCAGACCGGCCAAAGAATCTCTCAGCCCTGAGCCGAGCTGTAATAGATGAATTTATAATAGATGAATTTAATCACCTCTCTCGCTCTCGCTCTCGCTCGCTCTCTCTCTCTCTCTCTCTCATATGCAGATAGAAGTTCATTATACAATAGTGTGTACAAAAATTACATTTTCTATCTTTAAATCTAGTCATTTATAATTAAAAAAGCCTGCCGCATGTGTTAATCGCCGTCGGTGGGGATTCGGTGTGAACTCAGAAAAGGTCCCTTCAAACTCACTTTTAGTCAAATCCATTTCCCCAGAATTAAATTCCGTTGCATTTCACACTCTTGATAGTGCTGGCCCGATCACGAAGGTAACCATTTGTCATAATCATGGATCTGTGCGACGCTGCCTGAGGCTGGTGCCACACTCCGCAGTGTGTGTGTGTGTTTGGGAGGACTGCCGGGATGAGATGACCTCAGGCCTTTCGAGACCAGTGGTGTGATTTAAAAAGACGGGGATTGGGGAAGAGACGCCCAGTTGCTCGCTCACTCTCTCTTCCCATCTTGCATTGATCTTGCTCAAAGGCCGAGTCGAAAGAACATGTTAATCGACTCCATAGTTGCTTAGAAGCGGCCTTCCCCCGTTCCCGGGCTGCTGGAGAACAGAAGCCTGACAGTGTTGACCAGCGGCCGTCATCTAGATTCCACCATCTCGGCTAAAAGAAAAGGGCTCTTCTTCTTCCCGCCGCCCGTATCACTTCTCCTCACGCCCTCCGTGTGTAACGCATCACACCATTTGCATTTAGATCACCGCTCTTTTTTTTCTTCTCTTCTCTCCTTTCTCTCGCGTCGGCACTTCGCGTGTCGGGATTTCGAGTCGATACCGCGGTGGTGCCTCCTAAGGAGAATGGATGGCGGCGGTAATGAAGGCGAACCGGCAACACAAACACGCCGCCCGGCCGTTCGTCTGCCCGCCCGCCGCCGCCGCCGCCGTGCAGCCGTTAGTTTTAATTAGCGGAGGGGAGTGATAGGAGCTCCTCCACCCTCCCACCCACCCATCCCCTCAGGGAGAGAGCGACTGAATACTAATGCGCTTTTCCTTTTCTTTTATTATTGGGATTTAATTGATATAACGGATCCAGACTGGCTCATTCAACCACAATACTCGAATAATTCAAAACAGATTGCTTGTTCGGATGGAGAAATAAATAATGGGGTCAACATATTAATGAGCTTGGCTCAACTTGGTTAATTAAAGCACTTTTCTTCCTATAATTGTGCCAGTTGATGTGAAACTACAGTAGTTCTTCATAAAGCACTTTGGAGGAGATGTGTTTCTGCCAGGGAGAAAACAGTGAGTTGAGAGAGCGTGACATGTGGTTCATCAAGTGGGCAGCTCCCCCCATTTCATGGGATTAACCTCCTGACAAGGTGCACAAAGTCGAGCTGTGGATTCCGCCGTCCGTAAACACGGCCTCCCCCTCTCGGACCCGCGCTCTCGACACTCCACCCACCGACCGCTCGGACGCCATTGTTAGCCGAAAAGAAAAAGGAAAAAGCAAGCGCACTGTACTCCAAAATTCAGGCAAAAGTGCGAGATTAGCCGATAGGCACTGATAACGTCTGGTGATATTTCAAGAAAAAAACAGCATTGCAAATCTCCTGTTCGTCTAATGGCACAGTCCCGATGACGGCTGCTCCTCGCTTTATCTATTTCATTCCTATTCAAAGCTGCGTTTGGAGGATTTGGTTCCTGATAGAATCACTCCGCTCCGCTCTGCACCACCCTCCCCTCCCCCCTCTCCCTCCTTCTCCACTGAGGCATATTCCATGATTTACATTACCGATCAAACCTTTCCGGTTCCCTCGCTGTCAAATACTCAACACAGCCTTCCAGCCGACTGGAACAGCGTCGGCTCTACTCCATCCTCTAAATGCCTGTATGCCAAACTGAGTGGGGGGAATACGTCCGGTATTTTGGAAACCTTGCAACACCCTGGCAGTCGCATTGGTATGTAAAGTCCTATCTTGGTTCAGACATGTGGAACTTTGAGTCCAACCAAACTGTTGTATTGTATACAAGTGCATTGCAAAATGATGTACGCAAACACCTGCATTGGGATATGGGGCCACTTGTGTCGTTAAAAGATATCATCTGGGGCAAAGCCGAGGTCCCCTCTGGGATTCTGACCATGTACACTCAAAGAAATGATATGCAAACTCCACACAGAAGGAACACCCCGATTGGGAATTGAACCCACGACCCTCTGGCTGTGAGGCGACAGTGCTAGCCACTACACCACCATGCAGCCCTGAAAGTGTCTTCACCTCATGTAAACAACTGATTTTCAGCTGGCGCATGCGCAAAGGGTAGTCCCCAATGAAACACATTTATTTTGAGTTGATATGCGCACCATCTAACCTAAATAAATCTAATAAATGAAAGTATTCATACATTTTGTGTTACACCCATTCAATATAAATATCTATTTTTGTAATTGATTTATTTTAATGTATCAAACAATATTTAAATGTGTCACCTCGAAGAAGGGCTTGAATCGTTTTTGTGAGTGTAACCTCAATAAATCTAATAAATGAAAGTATTCCGACATTTTGTGTTACACCCATTAAATATAAATATCTATTTTTGTAATTGATTTATTTTAATGTATCAAACAATATTTAAATGTCACCTCGAAGAAGGGCTTGAATCGTTTTTGTGAGTGTAACCTCAATAAATCTAAAAAATGAAAGTATTCCTACATTTTGTGTTACACCCATTCAATATAAATATATTCGTTTTGTAATTGATTTATTTAAATGTATCAAACAATATTTAAATGTGTCATCTCTAAGAAGGGCTTGAATCGTTTTTTTGAGTGTACACACTGCATACATACATATACACACACCAGCTCGTGCATACGCTACACTGTTACATCACCCAGCGTCCTATAAATATGTCAGCGCTTTCCAAAACCTGCCGGAGTAAAAAAATCGTCTCCCATCGCACACAATCGTGTGTTGAAATCTGCATAAATCATGTCAGTGTTACTCTGACTTAAATTACCCGTGTGGCTATGTGTTTGAGCGCCACGCAATACCCCCATGGTCCACGTTGATTATATCAAACAATATATGCAGCGCGACTGGAATACATAAGGAGAGCGGGAGCGTCCCCCCCCACCTACGGCTGAACTGTGCAAGAAGCTGCTTTATCTCAGGGCTCACTTTAATACGCCAGACTTCGGAGGGAGCCACCCTGGGGGTGGATAGATATAGGGCTCGTCATTGTTTTACTGGCTCATACTCAAAAAAAAAAGAATCCTACAGCGTGGATTTGTCATTCCAGGTTTCGCACACGCTCCGTCACTTACCGGCCAATGAGCGTTCGAGACGCCAGAGTGGATGTCGTTTAGCGGCGCCGCATGAATGTAACCGCGTCGGATTAGCGTGAACAATTTTTAACAAATATGATAACGAGCTTCTCCGCCTGACCCCAGAGAGAAGCTTTGTGGATCGGTGCATGTTAATCCGCCATTGTCGCGACTTTAAAGAGTCATACGTGGAGCGGGGGAACCTCATCGTGGGACCGTGAGCGGAGCGGAGGAGGCGGCATTAGTCTTTGGGATGTGCGTTGCCTTGAGATCACGCATCAGTGGATTTCATGTATCATATAATGCCCCTCGATGATTTACTTAATCTACCCGCACTCTCAAAAGGCTCTGTCTCCCCCCCCCTCAGCCTTCATTCACATCCAGCACCATGAAGGTGGCCCGAAACAAGCGCGCCCTAATATACATATTATTACATATATATATATATATATATTACAATACACATTTAACAGACATAACCATAACACAAGGAATGCTAGTTTAGGTCAATTGATACCGCCAACCCCAAGAACTAACCTCCTCAAACGTACTGTTATCCATCGTGCAATTACCGCTTGGAACTTACTACCTCCTCGTTTAACTCACATGAGTAATAATTTGTCATTCAAAAAACAATTAAAGGCGCACCTAAGAACATTCACCACTTGACGTATTCTATTGCTTTTTAGTCATCTGATTTTCTTTTTCTTTTTCTTTGTATGAATTAAGTTGAATTGCATAACATATATCTTATCCTTCGACTGTACTGAGCATCTGACTGCACTATTTTGTACTTTGTTGTACTATTTTTAACTTTGTTTCACGATATGTTTTGTATGTTTTTGTATGTATTGTATTTCGTCCTTTCTGTGGACCCCAGGAAGATTAGCGGTCGCTAAGGCGTCAGCTAATGGGGATCCAATAAATAAACAAATAAACAAATATAACGGATGGTTCCGATTAGCCGCCTCTGTGTACATGTTCGAGGTCGGTGATTTTTAAGCCCACGTGTGGCGCGGTACAGTGCATGGGGGTCCCACGGGAGCTATATGTAATCCTGCTGATGTCATCACATTTGTAGGCAAATGTGCACGTGTCTACTCCCCCCCCCCCTTCCTTCCACAAATAACTTCCCACCGGACTTCAACGTGAACATTAGGTCGCGCCACCCATCAATCCAGGGAGTTCCTCCTCCCCCACTGATGGCAAAGGTCCTCTCTCAAGGCCCTCGGTTTTCTCCAGCCGGCTTCCCCGTTACATAAACTCCCCGGCGGTATTTCCTTTTGGTGAAAAATCCAATTTAATTTCAGTTCAAAGTGCCAAGAAAGTCTGGATGAGAATCAAAGCAAGAAAAACAAAACGTGACTGGGAGTTTCTCTCAAAAGCAGCAACAGTGGGGGGGAAAAGAAAACGATTTTATCTGGAAATAGGCCCGGGAAACAAGAAGAAGATGCATGAATATATTTGAGTAAATAGTGCATGTGCTGATTTATGGCCCGCTGAATATCTGCTTGACGCATCTCTCGTGGTGCAGACTCTCCGAGGATGCTCCAGACCAAAGCATTACGGGAGTAAACTGCATTTGAAGCTCTTGCCGGGGGAAAAAAAATCTGCCCTAATGAAGTAAACCCTCGTCTGAATCCTTTGCAGCGCTGTGCCGTCGCTGCCTCCCGAATTCCTTTCACCCTCTAATGTAATTCTGAACGTATTCCCTCAGAGAAGGCCGTAACAGGATTTTCTAAGTACCTCTCGAAAGCAACGCGTTGATGATAACAACGCGGAATTATTTGTTTTTCATGTCACCTTGGAGGGATTTCAAAAAGGTGTTTGTTCTCTGAACAGCTACTGTAGCTTAATCCAAGCGTTGTGTGCGTGTGTATGTGTGTGTGTGTGTGTGTGTGTGTGTGAGAGAGAGAGAGCTGACTTTGCACTTTCATGACAATTACCATTGTCAATAAACTTGTTGGAGCAGCTGTCCTGTCATACTTACACCTGAGGGGAAGGTTCTCATCAAAAATCGATCGGGCACACTCCACACAGGGCGCAAAGGCCTCCACTAGGCTCCTCCTCCCTCCTCTGTGTGGAAATCGGGAGAAGATACCGACATGAAGAGGAGTTATTTATCACACACACACACACACACACACACACACACACACACACACTCCCCGTCCTGCTGATTCAGCTCTTCAGCTGCGCTCCAGAGCATAAATCCTGCTCCTGGTCTTCCGAGGGTGCGCAGTGTGTGCTTGACCTCTGTTGCAACGAAAATGCCCCCCCCCCCCCCCCCCCGACTCAGGCCCCAGCCTTTTGTAAGGCAATTGCATTCCCAGAGCCAAACGCCCACCGCATGGCACAGCTGTGGGGGCGGGGGGGGTCCCACGTGTCCTCAATTGTGACTTTCCCGCAAAAAAACCCATCCCATCTGTGCTCGCCACTGTGTGACGAGCTAAATGACGAGGAATCGAGTTTTTGGGGACGGGGAGCACGGATGCATCCAGCTGTTTCCGCCAGTTGGGGAACTGTGCCAATCCTGGCTCTAGTTAGACTACCTTGCTAATCCACTGCCATCACACCTCTCCTCCAAGCGCCCATCCCCCGGAGCTCATCCTGCACGACTCGCATCACACGACGCAGGCATCCCCCACCCTCGTTGGAAAGGCAATCGCGTGACCTCAGAGGTCACGTTCCCGCCACGCAGTCGATTTTTGGGGTTCGGTACACGTTCACATTTATTTATTTTTTTGCATTTCCACGAGCGAAAAATTGTGGATGGTACCGATTGAACCGTTGAAACACCGAAGACCACTTATTGGTCAGAGAGAATCATCAACACGGAACATCCTGTACAAA